>NC_088246.1:36154987-36237487 GCF_036013445.1 Caloenas nicobarica | reverse complement strand
AGACTCTGCTTCCCTAATAGAGTTCCATTTCTCTTTTGATTGTGATGGCTCAGTATACGTAATTAAGGATATGGAGTCAGTCATTGGTTAAAGAATGGGAATCATTACAGGTTCCAGAGATGAGATCCTCACAAGTCCATTAAGGCTGGGAAATAAACACCAAAAACATCTAATACAGGAAAAGCAATTCAAGACTATGGCAGTTCCAACATATAACTGAGTCTGTAAAGGTGCAATGATAAAGCTGCATCTTGTTGCGCTGTGGTGTCCTTTGGGGACATGGAGGGGGAAGCATAGAACCCACCCAAGTCAGAGAATCATGTAGGCTTAGGGAAAAATGTTCTGTCCTTGCCCAGTTTGAACTTCTGCTGATGCTAACTGAAGTTGTTCACTTGCTGTCGAGATGATACTGAAGTATTAATTGAAGATTAATACCTAAATCTGTAATTACTTGCTTTTAAATTTCTAATTTATTTGACTTTTGTCTCTGTTTGTCAGGTATCTTGGTTCATTTCACAAATAAATATACATTATCCCAAGTATAATTGAAGTGATTAACACATCAGGCTAGAAATTTAACTAATTGTCAAAACTGTATCATGTGATTGCATGACATGTAGTCTCTGTCAGTATATTGGGAAGGTATTGGGAACTGCTGGTGTTCAGAAGTCTGCAGTTTGGGTCTACCTTTTAGCTAATGACAATGTTAACCTCTCTGTAGTTCCATAAGCACGAGTTTCATTGTGCTAAGTATGTCTGACAAGCCATGTACATCTTTATATTAAACTGCTTTGCCTTTTCAAAACCTAAACTATCTATAATTCAACCACTTCATTGAAAGCTGCACACAGGTGTTTGGTGCACAAAGGCACCAAAATAATTTATGTCTATTAGCCTGACCCTTCTTAACATTAGAACAAAACTATTTTTGTTGTTTTCTTCAAAAAGCTTTCAACATGATGAATCTCCAATAAAACCAAATGCAGCTTCTGATGATTTAAACTGATCTTTTAAAAGATAAATCAGATTCCATGGTTAGCACTGTAATCATCTTGTCATGCTTAGTGTGATTATTCACCTTTTAAAAGTAATAGCAAAGTTTTTCAGGTTCTGCAGTTTTCTGCAGGTTCCTAGAATGAAAGAACGCTGTACATATAACTTAAAACAGACTGCTGGATGGAGCTTTACATATTCCAAAACCCATAGGAAATCACGTATTGACCTCATGTTTAATCCAAATGTACTTTAAAGCAGAACAGGTCTTTCAAGACTTAAATTAATTTAGTTAATGTTTCATTAGAAAATACTGGCAGCGTGTCCCTCAATTGGCTAGGCAAATAGTTGTCGTTACCTGCCATCCTGCTAATGAACAGTTCAGAGTAAGGTAGATGTGTGCATTTGAGAGCTGCAACTGTTGAAGTCTGCTCTGTAATTTCAGTTTGAAGAGTATGTCATGGTTCTTGATCTGAATTTAATTCCAGGTATACAGTAAATATTTTTTAAAAATTGATTTACAATTAAAAATTGCTTGTCTTGGGAGAAGGTAGAGCTGAAAGATTTTCATAATTTTTGTGCATCAAACTTGCATCTGTTCTTGCATTTAAGGGAATGCATTGGCAACTATAAGTGCATTCATCTTAAATGGACTGAAATTTTATTTTTAAATTTCCTCCTTTGATTTGGACAGTGCTGGATGGTGAGAATTTCTGTAAAATTAGATATGTCCTGGTTTTGTGTTAACAGAGCATAGGCAACAGCTGTAGTTAACATCTTATGAAATACAGCACTAATAAATGCAATTAACATTCTTTTAATGGACATTTTTATGTTGCAGCGATCAGTGTAAGCTTTCATAGTGAAGTACAGTTAGTACATATGGTATTGCTACAGTACTAATTACATTTATTGCGATGGCTTTTGCTCTGTGTTTCAGCCATGCTTTTGTGCGGTGGACTGTTTCATAGGGGCACGCTGATAATATATATGCTATGGAGGTAGCAGATGATATTAAAATAAATAAATGTGGAAGTTGGTTATAGCTGTCTGAAGGCCTCTTAGTTATGAAATATGTATCAGTGTTGGTCCCAAGGGTTTTGAGGATAACTGTGGCAAGGGAATATACATTCAAAGGAGTGTCTGTTCTGTACGGAGCTTTCCAAATCCGTTGATACAAGCTCTGTCATTCCTCAAGTGCTCGAAGGTGGCGAACAAAAATAGGGTCCTATTGCAGTAGGTACCCTGCAAATAGAGAAGGCGGGGTGTACAGATCCAGCATGGTGCCTGAGCTACTTGTGCAGCAGCGCTCATAATGTTAGTCTTGGAACGAGAAATAGCAGAGTGCTATCATCGCAGCAGTGCCCCTGGGCTAAATAGCCATTCTGAGAAGTGGGGCTGGCGACCGTGGGCACGGGAGGCTCACAGGCTTGGAGTTACGGGATTTGAGGACAGAGCTTGGCTCTGTCTGGCATTGGGTGCTAGTGCAGGTGTATCTGAGCTCTGGTTCAGGAGAGTAGCTCATAAGGTGACCACACCATACTCAGTAGTTTATTACTTCTGCATAGGTAGCTGTGCTGTCCATAAGGCAATTATCAAACATGTGCTAGATATTTATTTTCAGTAAATCCAGCCCCGATTTGGGGATAAGAGCAGGTACATGAAATATCAAGACTCCTTGGAGGTCTCTCTCAGGCCTGGTTTTCTGATTTATTTATTTATATTTCTTCCAGTTGGTTGGCATGGAATGTCTTTTAGGCTGGCTTCTGCTAGGGTAGAAGGACTGGTTCTTTTTAATTGCCGGTATGCTTTGGGACCTGAAGCATTTCTTAAATTTTTAATGCTAAAAGACTGTGCCTATTGTAGAGTATAATACTGAAGAGTGGGACCACAATGGAGAAAAGGATATTAAAAATAGAAAAGTAATAGGATACTTTCTGTTGCACTTCTAATGAGATATTCAAAGCCGATCAAAGAGAGCACTGAAAGGAGAGGGTAAAGCCAACAAATGTCTTCACGTTTACCTCATTCCCTGGAATGTCATAACCTAGGGGAGAGGTGACTCCTGATTGACGGGCTGGATGTAGCCCCCCAAAAAACAGCTGACCTGTCTTACAGCTCAGTCCTTGACACCTGTGGAACCCCTTTGCCTCAGCCCTCCTGGGCAGATGGCTTGAGGATTCTATTTCTGTGAGTCTCGCTGGCAACAGGACCTGTGCCCAGTGGAGGTGGCACGCTCACCCAGTTATGAGGACTGGCAGGAGAGTGGTGATATGCAGGAAAAAAAGAGCCCAGTTGGCTGAGAATCTCCCTGATGTGGAGAGGTGCCAATGAGTAAAGTGGGTGGACAACGTGATCTGGGTAATGCAGGAAAGTCAGTTCTTCATTAATGGAGGAGGCCATTAAATAGAGCAGGATCTCAGGGAGCTGGGACCAAAAATATGGAGCAAGAGGAGATAAAGAAGAAGGGGAAATGATGAGCATTTAAAAGCAGGAAGCAGCCTGGAACATGTCACTACTGGACATAGGAAAGGCTCCGAGAGAGTAAGGCTGTAAGACTTGATGCTGAAAAAAGGGTCTTTCCGGAGCTAGGCACTGGTGTCAGAAAAGGGAATGTCTGGAATAGAAAGAAGTGGGGCGGGAAAGGTGCTTTCCTGCAAGCACAGTTTTCTTCAAGCTTCTGTGCAAGAAGTTTGCTGCATTTTCCTTAGAGATCTCTGGCAAATTTAGGTGATTATGGGAGTAAACTGACAGTCTGTCTCTAAAGCTGACTAGTGAGAGGTTCTGTCTGTGTCCAGAAGACTCTCTATCTCCTCTCCCATCGCATGAAGGGAAATAGCTGTCAAAAATATATTTCAGATTCTCACTAGTGGTGAGAGAGAGTATGGGTCTGAACAGCCCACTCTTGACCTGGTGCTGATTGATATTGAAGTGTGGTTGTGGACAATGAAATGGTCAAGTCAGGCTCTAACAAGAGTGTCCCAGGCTTGGTGGCTTTGAAGCTGTTGTCTGAAAAGGGAATGTCTTCTGGCTGGAAGGCTGCACATCAACCATTTGGATTTAAGATTGGAAGATACAGTTCCTCTGGGAAATTGCATTTATTCCAGAAATATTATGGCAGAAACAGGTTTCCTGCATTTCATACTTATAATCCATATGCTTTCCTTCACCTCTGCTAGGCAGAGATCTTTCTAGTTCTCTCATATACTCCTGCTAGGCTTGGTGATACCTTCCATAGTCAATGTATATTGGTTTATAGCACTGCCAAGCTCAGCTCCTCGCTTTGGACTTGAGGCCTGTTTCCTCTGCCCCTGTGGCTGCGCTCACAACCTGCCATTGCAGTTTACTGCTATTTCCCACCTTGCAGGTTAGAACAGGGTTAGGAAATGATGAGAAATGGGTGCTGGAAGGCAGGTGGACTAAGGAGATCCCCACAAGTTCCTTGCTGTTCTCCCTGCTGCCCTGGGGTCGGAAATTCTCTCATGTCTCAACAGGGGGTGCAAAAAACGACTCCTTGGCATCTTGTTATACTACTTCCACATTTCATTTCCAGATGAGGTAAAATATTTGAGTTAGTTATCTTTGAAAGTTAGCCACAGAAATATATGAAAAAAATATGTGCAATATTTAGAACCCACTGCAGAAATATCTGGGAATACACTTGTTTTCACATGCTTTTGTTATTTTCTGCTGTTCTTAAGACATTCTTTTGGAGAAGAAGAAAGTCTGCTTTTTGTGCTGTAGTTTTTAATGCTTCAGCAGTCTGGTGTTCCTGTGTCTGCTGGGATACTTGATCGTGAAAGCAAGCCTTCAAACAGACAGGTCTCAGACTTAATTTACTCTTTGGTGCATGCAGCAAGTGTGACACAGCATCAAAAATGTCCTTATTGTATGTGTGGTGCAGAGCTGATTTTATGCAAGTGTAGTAGCTATTAGATTGGGGGTTTACGGTGTCTGGCAGCTTAACCTGATACATGAACAGAAACCTCCCAGCTTAGCACCAAAAGCAGTAAGGTGGTAGACGATGGCAAAAATTGTAGTCCACTGCCCGAAGTAGCAGACCTGTCAACTCTACTAAAGATCAGTACAAACAGGAAGCTCAATGCCGCTAAAAATAAGAGTATTTTTAAAATTTAAAGTAATTTTATTGAATAATCATCCAAGAAAATAACGCAGAAGATTCTGCATTGTAAATTTTAGTCTTGTGTTGCTCACAGACTCGTTGGATGACAAGGATGTTCTCTGTAGATGACACTTGAGGAATTATTTTGGTCTAGATTTCTCTCTTTTTCTTGAAAATGTCTGTAACATTTTATTTGTAGAGCATGTCAGGAAAAGCATGCAAACTAAACCAGTATCTTATGTGTAGCTTTATGCTGCTGAATTATGCAAGTTAAAAGCTGAGATCAGTTTATGTTTGTTTAAAAGAGCAGCAGCTGTGGTGGCCCTAAGCATGTATCAGGTGAGACAGAGGAGTGACACTCGATGTTTTTGCAAAAGACATATTGTCAAAAGACTTTCTGTATGGATTGTGAATTCAAGGCATGTGTATTATTACCAAAAAACCCCTGGGGTTATGGTGGCAGCTTTTTTATGGCAAGGGGTTATAGCTGATCAGTATGGAGAACTGTGCAGTTTAGTCTGTGGCTTGTGTATTTTTGGTTTGATAAATTAGTTCGTCTTGTTCTGTGCATTTGCTGGTGTGAGAAGCACAGTTTGCACTAAACTCACTAGGGAACACCAGTCCCAAGCTTTGGAAGATTTCAGTGTTGCTTGTTGCTTAACCAACAAGGGAATGTGAACCATTTCTTCCTTTCTAGCATTTCTTGTTCCTACTCTACCCCTGATGCAACTGCTCTCTCCAGCACTGAATAAACGCTCCCCTGTTAGAACAACTGACATCTGGAAGACTCTTCACAGTACTTCACATAGCAATGTTCTGACTCAGCCATTAGTTGTCAGAGCTCAAATCGGGGTCATCTCAAGAAATCTGTAATGCCTTTTACTTCTAGCAAGAGCTGGCCTGAAAATCTGCTTAATGTTGTCATTCAAAATTTACATGGTTTCATTAGGCTTATTAAAAGCAATGAAAAATGCAGCAGTACGTAACACTGATAAAGCCCTTTCACCTTGCTATTTCAAATCACGTTTATGGACGATGAATTTAGCTTCCCAGTAGCCCTGGGCAGAGGTATTATCTCCATTTTATGGACAAGAAAACTGAGTTAGATTCAATGACTTGTCCAAGGTCATATGTAAGACTTACAGTATTGAGGGAAAAAATGTCCAGACTTCTGTCTTAATTACATGCTAATTTTTTTGAATAAACTCACTGTCTTAGAAAAGATGCATCTGTGTCTATGTCTTTAGGGTTTTAAAAATTGTTTTCAGGATTAATTTTGCAAAAATGAATCAGTGTTTTCCTCAGAAGCATGATTCTCATGACTGAGAATATTAAGAAGAATTCATATCCTTTTCTGTAGACTTCACTGCTTCCTACAAAAACTTTGTTGTAGTCCACTTTGGCTCTGTTGTTCTCTGCCTTTGTGAAATGAAGCTGCCCTCATTATTTAGCATTCTTCCATTTGCATATGTACAAGAGGGAACAGCTGCTTTCTGCAGGGATTTCGTGTACTCATTCATATTCCCACAGTGGTGGCCTTGTTCTGAAGCACACTGCTACCCTGTGGAAAAGCAGAAGAATACATGGACGATAAAGAAATCAGTCTGTTATTAAACATTTGTAAGTACAGCCATAAAGGGAAAAATGTAACCACAGAGTCAGATTTTTAAATCTGAAGCAAGTGCCATGTGATGATGATCTATAAAAGTGTCTTCCTCTTAGAGCTGCTGGAAAGTTACGGGGAAAAATTCTGTTCAAAAGCAACATCTTAGTGAGTTTTGAGAACTTTGTTTTTCAGTTCTTTAGAAAAAAGCAAATACATTCACTTGACATTTGTCTTTAAAATTTTGAAGCATCTTAAAGTGACTTTGAGGAAGAACTTTGAGTCCAAGTGTATGCAATTTTATCCCAAAACATTAAGATATCTATATACAGGAGACTGTGAAAACCTGTGGAGTTAGAATGAAAAGTGTTAAAATGTGATAGTCACAAACAAAAACCCATTTAAAATAACAAAATACAAACATGATTCTGAAGCATTTGCTTCCTTGCTGTAATTTTTTTTCTTGCTATTTTGCCACTTTCTTCCATTGGACTTCTTGTTTTAGTAGTAGCAGATAGTATTAAAATATTTCCAAGAGAGAGGAAAGCACTTACAGAATTATTAATATTCTGCTTATGGATATCTGAAAAAAAAATGGAAGGTCATAGTCTGACCTAGAGACCTTGGCAGTGTCCTTTAAACAAGCATTAATCATACGTAGTGCATCAAATCATCATGTGCAAGATAACATTAGTGACCTCTCCAACTGAGAATACCAAATGACTCTTAATTTTCCTTTCTGTACATGACAGTGGTGTTGACACCTCTATGTATATTTTTTTTGCCCTGTACCTGACCAGCTGATCATTCTCAACACAAATTTTTCGTTGAAGTAGATATTTTCACTCCTATTTCTGCATGATAGGAAGCTGTGTAGAGAACATGTAATGGATTAGTCATCATACATGCATGTTTATTTCTGTTGAGATGTCTAAAAGCAAAATAGTTTCTGTATCTTTTATGCTGATGAAATGACATACTGAACAAGGAGAACTGGATTATGTTGACTAGTTAAAACATAAAATTTATAAAGCTGTGCTTCAGAATGTAGGTACAAGTACATCATGCAACAGCATTCTTGGGGAAAATGCATATTGCTCAAAACACTTTCCATAATGTCTTTAGTCATACAAAAAACCTAAAATAATCCATACATCTTCTACATTACCTGTATGAAAGTTGCTCAAAAGCCCTAAAGGGGGCGTTACTAGTTGTAACTGGAATTGCAGTGTGCTCAGAGATACGTCTTTATACGCAGTTAGAGTCAGAGTAAATATTTTAGAGTTAAACAGAAGACTTAATTGCCTGTCAGCTGCTGAAAAGGTCTTGTTAAACCAATTATAACCCTCTAATGCCTTAGTCTTTATTCTGCAATGGCCAGCGCTGCAACTGCAGGGTCCTGCAGTAGTGTACAGGATCATTGTGCATTAAAGGGTTAACAGGCACCTTAGGCAATATTTCGTGACTGTTGCTGCCTTCACAGAAATTGCCTCAGCATTCTGGCCTGTCAGTCTTGCTGTTGCTCCACCACCTGCAGTCTGGTTGCTCCAGCTGGATTCCTTCTTCTCCCATTTTTGCAGCCTGGCCTTAAGCACGAGTAGCGGCTGCTTGGCTGAGCCCTGCAGAGCCTTGCAACTCATTGGCTATCCTGTTATTCATTCAGCTCTTCACCAGAGGTTTGGAGGCAAAAGCAACATGCCGTTTGTTGGCACCTTGGGATGCTGCAGATCAGAAGTGTGGTCTTGCTTTGTCTTTTGCTTGTGGTGCCAACTGTGAGTCTGGCTCCACAGACATTTTCCTGACCAAATTTCACTGAACGGCAGTAGGACAGAGTTCACAGTAATCTAATATATTTTAAGATTTTGCTGCAGCTGCAGACATTCTCGGTGGCATTTGTTTACTCATTTGTTCTTTTTGGCACTCATGTTGTTTAGAGACCAAATTAGCAGCCTCTGTGCTAGTTGCTAAAACAGAATGGTTCATAGGAGAATGCATAGAAGTAGAGAAGGGTATCAGATCAAATCTCAGAAGACTAAGCACGCTAAAGTACTAGATAGCATCTTTTTAAAAGTCATAATGAATGGCTAAATAAACTCTGTGGGTTTTAGCCATGTTGCTGGAAGCTTTAAAGAAAACCCTCTGAGTGGTGGTTTCAACCTCCATCCACTGGTCAGTCAGCACTAAGTGCAGTTGGGCTTTTTCAACCAGTCAGATAGTAAAATTACCAGTGGGGTAAAATGAAACCCTCTTACTTGATCATATAGGCAATGTCTAGGATACACATCATGTTCACATCAGTTGCAGTTGGTGTCTTTGTCATGCTTGCTCTTTTCATCAATTGCTTGGGGTATTGCAGATTAGAGACAATTAGACACTCTTCCCGTAATCCAACTAAATACTGAAGCTACATTTGAGCTGTAACATTATTGGTTTGCTGAAGTCGCCTGTGTGGTTTTTGCCAGAGGTTAAAAATTCCCAAGCCAGATTGTATTCTGTATTACAGAAATCTTTTAAAAAAATATTTTGTGCAACAACTTGCAGCTCAGTGGACTTCGACTTATGAACATCTGAATAATAGAGGAAAGATTAATAAATCTAAGCCACTGCACAATTTATAATCCTTCATATGCTTACAAAATACCTTTTTTCCTAATAGGCTTAAATCCTAGTATGCTTTTTAACCATTAAGATTCAGGTTTCATCCTTTTTTGACAAGTTGCATCAAGAGAAGTTCTAGAATTTTAGTTCCAAAAAATTACTTCTACTCTGAATTTGAGTTTCCGATTGGCTAAAACTCCTCCAGAACTTGCAGGGAGAATTTTTTATGTGCTGCAGTCTACTGTGCTGTAGGATAACTGTACCCTACATCTCTTCTTCTACTCAACCTGAAAAGGACACCACAAATGAGGCAGAGGTGAAGTTCAGTATTTGCCTTTGAGTCTGTGTCACCACAGGTAGCTGCAGGTGGTCAGTCAAGTCCCTGATTTTTAGAAGGCTCATTGCTGCTTAAGGTGGAAAAGAGAGTCAGAAGATTGGTGCGTCTTTTTTTTTCTTGAAAAGTGTTGACTTGTTTTGTGCTGTGTCTTACCTCTTTCACCCTTCAAATGGTATTGTTCAAGAGTGACACCTTTCTGTGTTTAATAACCAAATAAAGTCTAAATCGTTCTGTATTATAATACTCTTCAGTTGTGTTTTTTGGTTTTTAAGACCGACGAGGTCTCAGCAGTGAAATGTAATGAATCTGTGCTGATTTTTGGGTTGTCCATCTGCCTAATGAGATTCTGTCATGTTAATCTAAATCCCTCTGTTGGTCCTTGCTTTAATGGCTTTCAGTTTTGAAGTTCATCATTGCCCCTTCAAGTAAATAAATCAAATAATAATAAATAATCAAATAATCATAAAATAAATCAAATAGTAATAAATCAAACACATCAAATTTGTGATGTATTCTGTGACTATACCTGGTAACTAAGTCAGTGTTCTGTGCTCTGCCAGTTGTGTTTAAGTGAATTCCTGAATCTGGGTTGTATCTCTAGAGCCAACTGGATAATTTAGGCTCTGTAGCCTAGTAATTAATGTATTAGCCAAACCAGCATGTTTCAGTTTCTGTTCTGAGCATCAGTTTCTCTGATTTCTCTCTTAATACTTGTTTTCTTTATTTAAACAAACCAACCAACCCCCACCTTAGACTGCCTCTTTTTTTTTTTTACACTGTCTTTCCATAGTTCAGGAATTGCTCTTAGGAAAACTTAAACAGTCGTGTTATTCTAACACTGAGATTTAATTCTGCATGGACATTGAAGTTGTTATGCCCCATGCGGATAATATGGTCTCACGCTTCTCTGAAATAAGTTACCAAAGAACCATAAGAACTATGACATGATTAATCATGCAAGTTAACTCTTTAATGGTTTCTACTTTATTTGTCCTTAAACATGGATTCTTAGATTTTTACCTTTAAAATATTTTCATATTTACTCCTTTAAGTTGTCAGTTTAGTTCCATAATTCAACTTTGGCTGTTGTATACAATAGCAAATGAAGCACAAATAGCTTGATAGATCTGAAAGATGAGTATGAATTCAGTGCAACTAAGAGTGCTATCTACATTAATTCTTCTCAGTAGTTTAGAAAATTATGCTTTGATTAATATTTGCCTCTTGTAGGGGTAGAAGTCTCAAAATGGAGAAAAATCTTGAAGGACCACACCAGTCTTCATTGTAAAACTCTCTTCAAAACTGCAGAGGTGTATGTAGATGTAACTAAATCTTTTTGCTTCTGTTGTAATTAAACATAGTTGTTTTTTCTTTTCTCACTATAGACTTCATGGTGATCTTTTTTCTTTTTGTGTAATCTTAATTTAGTGCTGCTGCTTCATTTCTTTGAAAAAAGGATGCTAATTTACTTGTATTTACAGAGATGGCCATCTCATTTTTTTCACTTAACAATATGCTACAACACATTCTTCACTATTTTTCCTGTTTTTATAGAAATTTCTTCCTCAAAAAAAATCTTTGTGTGACTTCGTCATTATAATAATTTTCAACCTTATGAATAAAAAAAAGTCAGGAGGGTACCTGTTGGGACCATAAAATATGACAGTAAATGCTGTGTCCAAGAAATAATTAAATGGAAAAATGATAATATATGTGCGGGGATCTTTCTGAGACTGTTTGTAAACTTTTGATATCTAAATGTTGCCTTCAGGCTTAGTAAGAAAAGCTCAGTGTTTGTAAAGATTATCCTGACAGCAATATGCTGGGTCAATTGTCAAGACATGTTTAGCATAGGGGCACGAATTAATCTGCTATAGCTACCACTGTAAGTGGTTGGAATAAATAGAGGGCTCAAGCAGATGAAGAGGGATTAACTGTGTAAATTGAGCAAACTCTTCAATCACTAAACCAGTGATTTTACAAAGGATTAGTCTGCTTTTACAAATATTGATTACTGATTTGTTACTCAGAATGAAGATGATAGAACTCGTGCAGTTGCTATGTAGTATGCTATGTGAAGTGTGTATCATTCATATTAATGGGATTGTCATAGGCTTTCCAGAAACTGACAGATTTATTATAGCGGTGCCGTTAGCATTGTCATAGCTAAGGTTGTTTCAGCGTTTCCATTAAAAGTCCCATTTTCTTTTTTTAGTGTTCATAGATCAGCTTTAAAATTTGCTCCATTGAAATTTGGCAATACCAGTTTATAGCTTTGACACAATTATTATTTTTGTGCACATTTAAGGAGAACTGAATCAACACGTTTTAAATTAGAAGGAAATACTGTATAAGATTTTTAAAAAATGTTTGCAGGTTTGAATTTGGTTTTAGTGCAGCTTTTAAGTGATACTGCGTATGTTCAGTAGTTTCATTACGCCAGGTTTGTAGAGGAGTTTGTGTGTTAACCAGTTACTATAAAGTGAAAATAACCGAGGAACTTTTCGTATAAATGAGTCTTTTGCCTCTCTAAAGGCTTGTCTGGCCTTTTTCCAGTGCTACTAGTTACCTATAGAGATTATTATGTTTCTTAAAACCCTGTCCCACTTATGTCCACAGACCATAATACTATCACTAAATACTGTCCACAGACCAAGCAAGACTACTCCATTAGCAGGTTCAGTTCATTCACACACCTTTAATGTTAAAACTGGTTTAAGTTTCAACAGTGGTACATTCACCAGGGGGTTTGGCTTTCTAATCCTTAATTTAGATTTCTGTGTGGAGGTAGGTTTAAGGAAAATTTGGGTGTGGTGTGAGAATCAAGGGACACAAAATGAGAGTTCAATGAGTTTGGAAAAAATCCCACTGACATTTATTCAGCTACTTCCTTGTTGTAAAATTTTAAGTTGTAAAATAAAAATGTCCATTTCTCTCAATGTGTTGTCTTTCTCCTTTTATACAGATGCCACAAAACTCAATCACAGCTCTCTTCTTGATTCGTTTTTTTCCCAAATTGTGACCCCTGTTGCAGAATACGATGGTAACTCTGGTGTTTGAACTTCCAATCGCTTAACACTTTGGGATTTCCCATGATACATGCTGAAGATATGGAAACCTGTATGCATTTACCATAGGAGAAGACAAGCTGGTATTTAGCAAGTCAATATAACTGATCCTCTCTCACTTTTGGATTTCACCATAGGTGGTATCCAAATAAAAACAGCTGTTGCTAACTGCAAATAAAAAATATTGTTTCAAATATTCCTACTTGGTACTAAACCCAGTAAGAACTGCATAGAGTCGTCTGAGAAATGTAATAGTCATGTGTGAAAAAGGAAATACATTCTGTAGCTTCATATCACTTAGAAAGGCCTTTGAAAAGTTAAAGTGGACATTTTGAGTGACTAGATATAACAAAATGGGATTTATAGGAGAATTGGAGCAGTTGGTCTGATCTCTCCTCCCTCTTGTTCAGAGAAAAACAGGTTCTGCCAGAGGTCTCGTTGCTTGCATCTTCGAGTGTATGATTTCTTCTGGAGACTTCAAACGGGGTGGAAGATATTAGTGTGATCATTCAGAAAATGTGGCGTTGATATTGGAAGGTGGTTCTTCCTGGCATTCTCAGTACTCCAAAGTGAATGACCTCTGAAATTTCCACCTGGAAAGCTTTCAGGAAACACAGGAGCATTCTGATGGCTTCTTGCAGTGGGCTCTGCTGGCTTCTTACAATGTTTTCCAGGTTCTTTTAAGTTTGGTCCCATGCAATCACAGCAAAACAATTTTTTTAATCTTCGTGGTAGCAACCTCCTTGTGAGAGAAGGTTTGAAAACAGCGATGTGTTTTTCCAACAATAAAGCCTTTGGATTTTTATTACCTCTTTATTACTTCTCTCAGAGTACTTAGAAATAAAGACACTGTGTTAGTCACTTTAGAGTTTTTTACCTTTAAGTTTTCTCGTGGTGTTGCTTTGTAGATTGATTTTTGTGAGTGTAATGACATTGTTGCAGGAGACTGGAATTGTACCAGAACTTCCTACTTCTACGTGCTGAATGATATTTGATATGGATTTTGTGTGCTGCAGTGGGAAAACTTGAAAGACTTGTGTGAGGTTTTTTCTTTTGTTTTTCTTTTAAAAAGGCATGTCTTTATATGCAGACTGCAGTGTAAAGTCATACCTCCATCTTAATCCAAATTAGCTTTTGAATGCAGAGAAGCTTTGAGTGTGATAGTTCACTGATCACTGAGCATAGCTTTTTACTTAAATGATCAGTAGTAGAAGAAATGTATCAAAAATAAGGCAATGAGGCAGAACATTCAAGCCATTTTGTGTTTGCAGGAATACATAAAATGTGCAAAATGAAAACTGTAGCTTTTGTGGCCTCTGCATTGAGATCTGCAAGTGCTACTTTTAAAGATGTGAGTCTGTTTTTAGTCTCTTCCTTTATACAGATGAAAGATTTTTCAGCTCCAACCAGTAATGTTAATACTTTTTTTTGATCAAGGATATGGGCTGTTGGAGCATTTAAAGTGTGCACGTATGTTTCCTTTGAGAAGCTTAGCAAGCCCAGCCTTTGGCCAGGAGTCAGAACAGTTGGAATTTTGCAGACTACACAGCTAATCCGAGAGGACTGCCACTTGGCATAGGCAACTTCCATACATGAAACGTCATATAATTTATGTTGGGGTTTTTCATTGGTGTTTTGTGGTAGTCTGAGAATTTCCTTGTTTCCCTGGATTTCTTTGGTATTGATCATTGTCTTTCTAGTGTGTTACATTTCTGATGAGAGCAGTAGTTAAAATGTTTCCCTGCACAAATATCCCTGTCACAGATTGAACTCAAATTAGGTGATTTTCCTTTTCAGATAACCTTGGCATGTCTTGAACTGTGACTTGATTTGATTTTTTAAAGAGGCTTAAACAAGCTTCTGGACCTAGAAACAGAACCATTTAGGAAAGGAGGTGTACACAATGGAGCTTACTTAGGAGAGGATACAGGGCAAAACATTTGGGAAATGATAACATAGAGAGGAAGAAAATTTTTATGCTTTCTGTTTAATTGATATGTGATTTGTGAAGAATCTAGCTTGCATGGCGTTACTAAAATTTGGATGAGAGTCACAGAGTTCACATGATTTAAAGTCTCATAGATCTGTCAAAATATTGTTAAGTAATAAATACTTGGATTACTAGGATGCTGAAACTGAAAGAACATGTACTACTAATTTTTAAATATCATTTGAAAGTTCATTGTTTAGCTTTGCCAGAAATGACATTTGGCAGCTTTTCTGTCAAAGCATATTAAATCATTCTCATGTTCAGTTAAAAAGTTGTCATTGCTTAGTTTCAGTTTAGGCTTATTTGCTCAACAAAATCTGCCAGATGCCCAAAGATGAAATTTTAGACCCTGCGAAAGTACTGATTAAAAACATGATGACAAAATCAGAAAAGTAATAGGAAACTTCTAGTTATGACTGCCATAACTTCTTCTCAAGGTGTTGTGATATGTGGTTATTTCCAAAGGGTTCTTATGCTTACCAGGTGGCTATTTAAAAATAGTAGTAAACTGCAGTGTACAATTGTGTTGTAGTATTACCTTTTTTATATGTTTTAGATGTTAAGCTGAAAATTGGGGTTTTTTTCACCTGGACGTATTATATGCTAGCTTTTAACTTGCTGTTTGATAAACCTCTAGGACTTTTTGTCTATTAGTCATCTGGGATTACAGGAATCATGATGTGGTAAAGATGCTATCCATATGCCATTTGACCTTGTGCTGGTCATACTCCAGCTGCAGACTCTTTATTCCTGGCCTTTTAATTTTCTCTGATTAGCTAACAGCACCTTCTGTGGTTCAGCTATCGTGTAGATGTTCTGAATCTTTACTTGGGGTTTCTAATCAAAATTGGATGTGTGTGCTTGTCTGTGAGACGATGCTGGGAAATTTCAGCTCGCCTACATCACTTCGTGAGAATTTCCAGTATCTCTAATTGATCCATGATGGTCTATTTTGACTTGCTTCTATCTGCAATGCAGAGGCATTGTTTTTATCTCTGTGTTTTCTTGCATACTTTCTCATAACAAAGTAGAAAGCTGAGCTTCTCGTTGCATAGACAAAATTTGTATTGTCAGTCTGATACACTTTTTTGATTGCTGCAGTGTAGGCCTCTGGGTGGCTGAAACCCTTCTGATGAAACATTAAGGATCCTTGGAGGGATTTAAGCAAAACTTTTACCTTTCTATGCCTTGTATTACAGTGGTGTGAGTGGTAGACCTTGTACAAGAGACCTTTTCTTTACTGCTGTATCTTCTTTCTGTCTTCTTGCCTCAAAATCTTTGAGAAACAGCAGAAGCGAGAAGGCTGCTCCTGTGAAGCATGCAGTGGCCCCTTTTATAACCCTGGGGGATAAAGCCTGCTCACAGCAGAAAACATTTCTTTTTTCTTTTTTCTTTCTTTCTTTTTTTTTTCCGCGCCGTGTGCTGTCTGTGTTGATTGTGAAATTTTAATAATTACTTCTGTGAAAGTCAAATCTGGATCAAGGGGTGAAATCCAGGAATTCCTCTGCACATAAAGGTGTTGTGCAAAATGTAGCAGTGGCTGTTTTAGAACCAGCTTGAAAGCCAACAAAAGAATGCATGAGTCCAGGACAATATTGGTTTATAAATTCAAAGTTAAATTTGCATGAGGAGTGTGTGATCCAGGATAATTCCATTAGGCTGTGCATCCTGGTGAATGGAGTCTGACTGGCTGACTCCCGTAATTTATAAAAAAGAAAAAAGTCTTTGTCAAATGAAATAGGTTACAACTACTGAAGAAACCTTGCTTAGAGAACAGATGAGGATTGAGAAGCAGTAGATGTAAGATTCTTTAAAATATCTAAATAAACAGTTATTTAATTAGGGGCTAAATTAAAATAACAACAACAAGAAGAAGACATATCAAGGTTGCTAATGCTTAAACCAGCTGAATATTTCTGTAAATGATATGTTGCAGTGTTTTTTAGGCTGCCTGGCCCACTGCCTTCTCCTGAGCTCACAGGAAGGAAGGGAGGAGAAATGCTCATCTCGCTCTCCTTCCAAGGGAGGAGTCAAGAAGAAATACTGTGCGTTTAGGCCTCTGAGGGTGTGGTATTAGTGTTTGCTAGCCAAGCTTCATATCCCAAATTAGAAAGAATTAAAACTAGAAACAGATGACACTGCTTTAAGTAGTCTTTAATAAAATACACTGCTGGCTCTTCTTAGAGGAAAATATCAAGGCAAGTTATTCTGCAGAAATTATTGTAGACTATTAGAGAACACAATAGTGAATGCTGTGGGGAAGGCCCCAGAGCAAAACTTCACAGGCTAAGCAATCTTTGGAACAAGCACTTTGAAGAACAAAATGCTAACTTTTCTTGAACAAATGTTTCAAAAGCTAAACATTTTCATTATATTTAGTCCCCTGAATGAAAAGCATTTTCTTTAATATTTATCTTCTGATTCTAGCGCGTTAAACTAATTCAGAGCCATTAGGCTACTACTTTTGCAAAGTACTGAAGTAGTCTTTGTGAAAGTGTTCAAGACAGTTAATGAGGCTAATGAGATTTTTATGTGATCTTCCTCCTGATAACTTTTCTGTAATCAGAGGACTCTAGGAAATGGGATTTTTTAAAATTAAGTACATATTAATCTCCTCTTTAATTAAAAAAAAAAAAGTAGGGAGAAAGCATGCACATGAAAGTAAAACCTCCTCTTTAGCCTAGATTAACAATGCTTGTGCAACAGATGTGACTCCAGTGTATTGCTACGTACAGACTCAAAGATAATTGAATCCCTCTGTAGTAGCTGTTAGAAATGGGTAAATGCTGTATTTCCAGATCAAAATGAAATGGAGAAATATGAAGAATTTTGGGAGAAGCGTGTGAGAAGGGGAGTGGGAGGGAAGAAAAGAAGATGAAAATACTTTTTGTGTTGCTAGAAACATTACCCCTTCTTTGCTCAACTTTAACACAAATATTTTCATAAATTATTTGCCAATTTAAAATTGCAGGTTGAGAGATATAAAACCCTGAGCTTGAGGACAAAACCCACCCCTATTATCTGCGTTTTAAAAAAGTATTATTTCAATACTTAGAGTAGCACCTCTTTGTTTTTAGATTGCAAGATACTTTCATATTTCCAGCACTTTCCCTTTCTGTTTTCTAGCTGATGTCAAAGTTTTTGCTAACAATAATTCAAACAGGAATGAATTTCATTTTATCCTTTTGTATAAATGCGTATATATTGTATATAATGGGTCAGTGCAGTACAAAGGAAGGTAGAAAAATAAATTTCAGTAATAGTGGCTTTTTAGTGGTGTGGGGTTTTTTTGTTTGTTTGTTTGTTTGGGTTTTTTGGTAGGTTTTTTGGTTTGTTTTTTGTCTTTGTTTTTTTAGTTAGAGGAAGATAAAGAAATAGCAATCACCATTTTCTCCATTTAATCAATTTATATATTTTGTCCTGGCAGTTTTCTTTTACAAGGACTGAAGAACAGTGAATTATTCTTATTTCAGCAAGAAGTCTTTACCATTATAATAGTTAAACCTATGGTCCTCTACTAGGAGAGCGAGCTGTAATCAACCACTTATCTGTTACTGAATTACACTTATCTCCACTTCGCCTGTTTAACTTCCCATAAGCATGCTAAGCACCTCTTTAGAATGCATTGACCTCTAATTATTTCTTGCTTTATGTATCCCTTAGCCCACATTGAAGAAATAAAAAAAAAATCCTATTGGTATATAGTGCAGAATAATACAACCTGGTTTTGTTTTATTTATTTAGTAAACAGAATGAAATTTTAACACCATTGGGTCCTCCAAAAATCAAAATGCCATGCGTAATGATTGAATTTCATGCTTTGTCCTGTGAAGTGACACTGATGAAACTCTTTTTAAGTAATGGGTCGAATTGACTATTGCTGTAGAGTGCAAAATTGCATCATTCAGGCTTTTGACTATCTGATTACCAAGTTGCAAAAATTGTAACCATGCCATTAGCTGCAGTCTGAGGTTTCTCTGAAGTCACAAGATGCCCTGGATTTGTGCGATTTGTGCAGTGGAGCCTGTACATTAATACACCTATGTTAATAACATTCATGTTTTTCTGAAGTCAAAGCGTGACTGGTAGGAGAGCTGACTTTATGCTTGAGTGAGAGCATTTCACTTTCTTTTCACCGGAGGAATTTTCAGCCTGGCAGCAGCAGCATTATAATAGCTGCCAGCTGCTCACTTGGCACAAGAGTGCCTAGAACCAAGAGGAAGAGCCTCGTGCATTTACTTTTCTCTTAAATTTGAAGGTTTAGGCCTCATAAATATTTTGATCTGGTCTTTGTTGGACTTTGTACACATCAGTGTGAAAATATGCATGTGGAGCATAGCTTGCAGATTTTAATTTGGAGTACATTGAAGTAATTCTCACCAGGATAAGAGAAACTATTCTGGGAGATTAATATGTGAGTGGGTGGTCAAGAAAGAAGGAAAACCTTTAACATTAAGCAGATGGGCCTCCTTCATTTTATATTGTATACTGGGAATGCAAGATAATAATCTCCCCAAATATTGGATAGTATTGACCTGATTTTCGCATCAAAAGAATAAGGTTCAAGACATTATTTGTGAGGTAGAAACTCGGGAGTGCAAAGGAGACTTTTGTATCCTCAGCGCTGTGCTTGCCTGTTACTGTCAGGGAATTATACAGCAGAAATTAGGTCTGGAAGGGTACGTAGGAGCAATCCTTGTGCCTTTCTCCACCTCTAAAGTCACACTGCTGCAGGCCACAGAGCACTTCTTGACTCAGTGCAACTTCACTCTTTGGTATTTAAAATGGGCTTTAGAAACTATGGTGTACCAAAGCAGAAAACAGGGAAGACTATGGGCCTTTTAAACGTCTTTATTTTTAAATCGTTGAGACATATCTGGAAACAGAGTGTACAGGGGTAGGAAATAGGTGGGAAGACATGGTGGTCTCTGCTGGTTGATTTTGGGAGAGAAATTTTGCTCTGATCTGGTAGTCAGCGTGACCATAAGCATCTGAGCAACAAACGCTGACACACGCAAGAAAGTTAATACCAGTAGGTGCTGTCTTGCATCCCTAGGATGAAAGCTCCTTGCATCTCTGCATTTCATTTCTTAGAGTGGACAATTTCCAGTGAAATTGGAAGGAACTGAAATTCAGGCCATTTCACCTCCACCCACGAGGGAAGGGAAAAATTTTCCTTGTCCTGAAGACGTCCTGGGGCATGCATGGGAGTAAAATATTTGGGGATTCAGAGGTCTAAACTCGAGTGTGTAACTTGAAGCAAGTTTAATTTGTTTCACAGTTCTTTATTTTAAAAAATAGCAATGCCTTCTTTCTTGGCAGTCTTTCTCTGTGTTAAATAGATTCTTCATAGAAGAATCTGTTTTATTCAAGTCCCATGCAGTAGTCAGCTAATGGGTCTCTGATCTTGGCTGCTAGTGTAATGTAAACAAATGCTGCTTTACTGTAACATAGTGCTGCTTTAGTGATACTTTTTTTTTTTTTTTTTTAGAAGATTTGTGCCAAGCCTGATCTATTTCAAATGAATGAGGAAGCAACATTTTGATTGAAAGCAACTGCAGAAACCAACCTGCTGTGCAAATCCCAATCTTTCAGTTGGGAGTTCCCAGATCTAGGAATTGCAGTTCACTCTAAAACCTGTTTGAGTTGTGGACAAAAGAGTAAAGTAATGAAAACAAACGGAAGAAAGATAGAAAGGTGGAACAGTTTAGGAGTCTCCCATGCTGACTCTAGGCAGTAGCTGGAAGGAAGATGTCATTCCTTATTCTTTCTTCTTTCTTCCCCTCATTGTTTTTGCTGCAGTACAGCAGTAAGAGTATATCTGTGTTTGTGCTTGCTTTCTGCCACATATGCACACCACCTGTGGTTAACGAGAATCTGAGAGGAGGTGGTTATTTCTCTTTCCTTTATACTTTTCAAACTGCTGCTTCTTCTTCCCCTTCCTTCTGGATATACAGGGGAACGAAAGAAGGAATTTAGCCAGATTTATGCTTTTTCCTTCATGTACAGCTGTACGTGTCTTGGGATATTACTACTGGGTCCCTTTTTCCTATCCAGCTACTTGAAGTTCCATCATACTTTGTGTTTCCCAGGCTTCTCTGACAGAAGGATGATAATATGCACATGATCTGTTTCTACTTCAGCTACTTACAGCTTGTGAGTGGCAGTGGGGCTGACCAGCTGCTGCTTGTTTCGTGGAGTTGCTGCCTCAGTTGCTTTGAGGAACAGAAAAAGAAACTGGCATCTCTATAGGTTGAGGGCGGGAGGGGGACTTCTTTCTGCAGTGTCACCAGAAGACTGGATTTTTCATGCAGGTTCTTTTCCCCGTGAGCTTTCAGTGCCATATGCAAAATAAATACAGTTTCAGAAAATGCCATCATCAGTTTTGTCCTGACTTGTCTCAGCAAAAGCGACAAAGCTGAGAGTGGTAGGGAATTTTTACTTCTTTCTCTTTGAAGTAGTCAGTTCAGATGAGCTTCTACCTATAGGCAGAATAACATTTAGAAGTTGCCAAAGTATGTCCTTGTTTGGAACTATATGACCCATTTGATTTGGCTGTTCATTAAATGAGCACTTGCCAAGCTTTCTCATCAAAAACCAAACCCATACCAACAGTAATGTATAAATTTAGATCCAAATAGCTGTTGAAGTTCTTAAACTGAAAAATTTAAGAGTGAACTGGTTTTATTTGTTTAGTTAGGTTTTATGTCTTCCCCATATGTTGGGATGCAGTGTTCTAAAATGAGCACTACTGGATGAGGTAAAGCTGTAAGTGTTGCACACTGATGCCTCCCAATGACCAATATAAAGCAGCACACTATGTATATTTGCGAAACTCTTCACCTCCCCCACTCATAATATTATATCAGGTCATCTTTTAAAGTAACTATTAAACTTATCATCTACCAGCCGACAAGTGTCTTTGTGTTAAATTCTCATTTAACATGGTGCAGTGGTTGTATATTATCAAGCAAGGAGGGACAGCTGCAGCATTTTAAAATGCATATCCATGGAGCCAATAACTCCTGTATTTTAACACAGTAGTACAAATTCCATAGGAGCTGAAATAATAGCTAGTGTACTCCTAATCTTTAAAAGTAATATTAATTGAAGAAAATCAGTGGAAATGTCAACGTATATAGAATTCTATCTACTACCTTATGGTATCCCACAGAATTTTTTGTTGTCTGAAAAGCCAGTTGTATTATCTAAGGAATGCATTTTCATTTTGAGTATTTTCTTACTTTAAAAAATATCATTCTCTGCGATTCTTACCTCTTTTTCTTTTATGTTTCCTCTCACAACTGTATTTAAATAAAACGACCATAAATCAAATAATTTGTGGACACTGAATAAAAAAATTTTCCGTTTTAAGCGACAACCTAAAAATCCAGGAAGTTGGCATCACCTTCCAGAGACAGTGTTCTTGGTTCAGAGTCACACAATTGATCTTTAACCCACTCTGCATAGCTTGAAATGTTTTTTTTTTAGTACAGAGCTTGTCTGCTGATATGGCCTTTGTATGTTTATGTTGGCAGAACTTAATGAGATTACATATATTTTGATGAATAATTGCTGCCATGTAAACTTGCCACCTACCTACAGTGACTCTTATGAATATTTGATGATAATAAGTAGTAGGAACTTCACTGTGATGCTCACATGCACCTAAAAACCCAGCAGCACAGGAATCGTTTTTGTTCTGCTTTTTTTTGCTTGCACTAAACAGTAAGACATTTATATACGCGTTAATTGTTAGGCATATCTAACATATTTCTGGTTTTAATATCAGGAGTTCCATTTAAATCATAATTCTGTTGTCTTAGGAGAGGGATGGAGGATGGAAGATACAATTTTTAATGCGATTTCTATTTTAAGTTGAGGTGAGGCTGACTGGTCAGTCTCATGCTTCTAGCTATGGATTAGGAGTTGAGAAAAAGGAAAAAATACAGTGGAGCACACCATTTTACAGTTGCAGCCCTGTTCTTCAAAATCTAAAATTAGTATCTGTAGATCAACAGTTTTGTAGCCATCTGTGCAATGTCTTTGGTCTATCCAGTATCGCGTCATAGATCCTATAGGTAGTAGTTTTGTGTCATATTGCAAATT
Source organism: Caloenas nicobarica (assembly GCF_036013445.1). Classification (NCBI taxonomy): domain Eukaryota; kingdom Metazoa; phylum Chordata; class Aves; order Columbiformes; family Columbidae; genus Caloenas; species Caloenas nicobarica. The sequence continues at coordinate 36,214,666 of NC_088246.1, read as the reverse complement.
AGGCAATGTCTGTCAAGAGCAGTCATCACCTTTTATCATCTCTTCATCTGTTTTCTTTTGTTGTAGACAGTGTAATACAGGGTACTCACCTTGTATGTTGTTTCAAGGTGTTTCTGTGCAAAGCTGGTATTGAAAAACCACATTCCTTATTTAATTGTTTTGAATTATGATACTTTGTTTGCACATTTGAAAACTTACTGCTTTCATTATCCAACTTGCTTTACAGACCTGTTCAAAAGACAAACTAATCTTTTCTAAGTTGTTGCAGCTTGTTTAATTACATATTTTTCCTTCTGAGACTTGCAGGGCCTGCAACACAGCGATATTTTTCCTTACTAACGTGCTGAGGACAGCAGCAACAGCTCTGATGTTTAGAGTTAGAGGGTTTTTGTACTTAAAATAATCTGGCATAGTAATTACTAGAATTATTTTTTTCCAGTAGCTCCTGCATACTGAGAGTGTAAAATCCCTAAGTTTATTTATGCTACTATAGCATTTTTCTTGAAAAGCAGTGCTTTACAGAACTTATTTTTCTTTCAGGGAATCAGTTTCCTCCTATTGCAGCTCAGGATCTTCAGTTTGTTCTGAAGGCTGGGTACCTGGAAAAACGCAGAAAAGGTAAGTCTGTCTTTCTAAAACTAGAGCATATTTTATATCTGGGAAGTCTGTGTGTCTGTATTTGATGTTATACACACAAATAGCTTCATACAGGAGTGATAAATAAAATGGAATAGAAGCTGAAATGTTGAAGCATTATTATGCAAAAGAAGCACAGCACATAATTGTTCCTGTAGTATTAAAATAAAATCTTATTTCTTTATTGACTAAAAAAATCATACTGCGAAAGTCCACTGTCAGCTGTAATTCAGAGACTTTCAGATATTTTTGAAGAAAACATTAGGAACATATGTAAAAGCACCATATGTTGACTTCATGTTTCAGTGAGCATCAAGATTTATTTTCCTTCAAGAGGGCAAATATTGATCTCAGCTTTGGTTCAGTCAATATTTACCTTGATTCAATAAATCTTATATTGTCACTTTAATACCCACTTAATGCTGCAATAACTCTAGGAAATATTTAGGAAGTTGTTCATTATTTCCTTATATTTAATGTTACACATGGCTTCTCTCTTTATATGATTTCAAATTCCCATTTGTTTTCTTACCACCAATTTTTATTTCTAATTTCCTTCTCAATGCCATACATTTCTCTTCTTCATGTCCAGATTTAGTTTCCTTTCCTTAGCACCTTTCCTGTCTCCTCCTCCCTTTTACCTCACTGTGAAAAGAAGTAACATACTTTGTCATTATTGAACACAAATTGTATTAATTGCAGACCACAGTTTTCTCGGCTTCGAATGGCAGAAGCGTTGGTGTGCTATCAGTAAGACGGTCTTCTATTACTATGGAAGCGACAAAGGTAATTATGATAATTCTGGTAAACTAAAAATGATCTTTTAATGCACAAAATAATATGAAAGCTTTAGTGGAGTTGGAAACTGTGCATCTAAGATCGTTTTAAGAAAGTAAATGAAACTTCTTTCGAAAGAGTAGTTGGTTCTTAAACAGTGCTGTGCATTTTAAAAATGTATACAATTCTTCAGAATCTGTAAGTGATGCGTTCATTTTCTAGACCAGAGAAACTGAGGAAAAAAGCTTAAGCTACTTGTAAAGCTACTTTGTGCACCATTAACACACAGCTATGTTAGGTTTGATAGTATGCTGGTACTCAATTAATTTACTGGACAGAGACTGTTTTTTCTGTCCAAATAGGATTTTAATTTTAAAACACCCTCTAGCAATTATACCTTCTGAGGTCTGTAAAGATGGTTCTGTCCAGGAAAATGTTACTCTGAAAACTGCATAGTGGAGTTCCGTATTTCTTTCTGAATAGCTTATGTTCTGAAAAAGCTACAAATGAAGTAATATATTTAAGTAAAAGCCAGTCATGGAGACTTAAGCTAGCTTCTGAAGGTGTGGCTTTTAACTATTAATGGCCAGTTTAGAAAGAATCTGGCATACATATTGGGGTATCACTTTGAATTTTTAGAACTGACAGTCAAAAAACGCTTCCTTTAAATTGTGTGCCAAGTGTATTTGATGTTTAATGGATTGATCAAGCTTCAAAAACATAAACAATCTGTCTTCAAACATTTTGAGGAGGTATGGCATAACACCGACTTGTCAGTAATGATTTTTTTCTTTCTCTGGGAAATTATCTTGTGCTGTTTGTTTACATATCGTTATACATTACCTAGTACTTTAAAAATGGCATTTTTTTGTTGAGAATATATTGCTAGTTCTTGAAGATTACTCTATTTTTTAAAATCTATGTCTTTTCATCTGTTCTGAAAAAAAAAAAGACAAAGCTTAGTATTTTTTACTTTTTTTTTTCCTAGCTTATGATCTTTGGATTAAGGCAGGAAAACTGCCCGCTTCCCCCTTTTCCATCAGTTTTTTTTTTTTTTTTCTTTTGCAACCAACTGACTATCAAGGCTGCATTGTGATTCTAATACCTATGCTGAAAGTTAAGATATGTGGAAGCATGTTCCCTAGTACTCAGGAGGTTGGTGTCATGTTAGGAATTCACTGTGATGCACTGTGGATTCTCTTTCCTTTATCGATGTATAGACAGATGCTTTAGCTTATACATTTACAGCTTTTGCAGGCTTCATATTGTTTGGGGAAGGTCCTCCTGACTGTACCCTAATGATGTGGGAGAGGCACGTAGTCCATGGAGCATCATTTGGAAATAGTGCAGGCACGGCCAGGCTCCAAACAGCAGCTCATGGAGGAGGCAAAGAAATCAGTGGCATGAATTTCTGGCTACCTCCACAGGACCGGTGCTTTTAGCACATAAAAACTAGCGCAGCTTGGTGGAATCATTTTGTCCTGCAGATCTGGGATGACAAACAGTCACTCCAGAACTTGCCTTTGAAGAAGAAAGCTTTTTCCTAGACTGATTTGAGGTACTTTTTTCAGGCCTCTGATGCCATAGCGCATAAAGGTGCAGAAGCAAGTTGCCATCATTGTGTGGAAACTGGATATCAGGGATCGCTGCAGTTCCATGGCAAACTAGTTTGCTGTCGAAACTGAGCTGCCGTGCTGATGGTTGTGAATGTATATGCTGCTGTTTATTATCTTGTTTAGCTGCAGCTTGTCAGCATGGATGAGGTGTGTGATGAGACAATCCTGAGGAGATCTGGCAGTTAGTTACTGGAAGAACCTGAAACTGTTTTCACTGTCACTATCGTATCAGGAATAGTGCAGCCAGCAGGATTAAGGAAGCAATTATCCCCCTGTACTCAGTGCTGGTGAGGCTGCACCTCGAATCTGGCGTTCAGTTTTGGGCCCCTCACTACAAGAAAGACACTGAGGTGCTGGAGAGAGTTCAGAGAAGGGCAACAAAGCTGATGAGGGGTCTGGAGCACATGTCTGATGAGGAGCAGCTGAGGGAACTGGGGCTGTTCAGCCTGGAGAAAAGGAGGCTCAGGGGAGACCTTATTGCTCTCTACAGCTACCTGAAAGGAGGTTGTAGCATGGAGGGTGTTGGTCTCTTCTCCCAAGCAGCAAGTGATAGGATGAGAGGGAAAGGTCTCAAGTTGTGCCAGAGGAGGTTTAGACTGGATGTTAGGAAAAGTTTTTTCATGGAAAGAGTTGTCAGGCAGTGGAACAGGCTGCCCAGGGAAGTGGTTGAGTCACCATCCCTGGAGGTGTTTAAAAGACAAGGAGATGAGGTTCTTAGGGACATGGTTTAGTGCCAGTGTTAGGTTAATGGTTGGGGTTGCTGATCTTGGGGGTTTCTTCCAGCCAACATGATTTCATGATTCCATTATGACCAACAGCAGTACCTGCTGTAGTACTCTGTTGTATTTAGGGCCTTCTTTTGCTGGGACTTTTGATGCTGTACCAGATAACTTGGGCCACGTAGAAAATGAGGGTGTGTTCTTACCAAGCGTAGAGCAGCGGTGAAGTGTGCATGTGGATGGCTTCATGCAAAAAGCTGCCACCTCCTGCATCGTTGGGGTGGCATCTGTCTAAATGATGCTGGTTTGCCCTAGCCTGTGCAATGTCTGCGGATGTTTTATATCATCTGGGCCCTGGTTTCTAACAGGTTCTAGAGCTGATTCACACAACAAGAACATTCCCCTTAGTTGAAGTGAACGTGGTTTGAAGAGAGCCAAGGGAGAGCAGGGTTTCACACGTGCTCAGGCTCTCTGCCTGCATCACTTTTAATGGGTCCTGGAGTGTGCTAGTGCTGGTATGTTGTAGGATGTAATACAGAGAGGCAGCAGAGATTTCTAGGTCCTGCTTGGCTTGTTTTGCATTGTGTAAGTTTTTAAAACTGGACATGTAGGTGAATAATCTGTGATGGATATTTTGTGTCTGGTGCAGTGTGTACTTTGTTAGCCAAGGTTTGATTTTAATGCTTAAGTATCACTGTAAATATAACTGAATGCTAAATGTGAGGCCGTAGGATACCTTTTTATTAGGTTGTGTAGATTTGTTGTTTCCAAAACACTTCTAAATCTCTTGACTTTATCCTTTTTACATTGGGAAAGGAAGAAGTATGGAAGTCTATAAAGATCACAAACACACGTAAGGAAAAGTTTCAGAATCATTTATTCAGACCTGAATGACAAAAAATACGAGGCCTAGTCCAGGAGAATATAGTACAAGCTAAAGCCCATGAAAATACAGTAAATGACTGTGTTTGTGTTGACCTAAGAGTTTACAAGTATCCTTTTAACTGTTGCAATGCCTATAGACTAATGAATGCCGTTTCCCTGTTTCTTCATCTATTTTCTTGTACATTTGGTGCAGCATTGGGTAGTGAAACAATATTATTTATCCCTGCAATATAGACAGATCTAAGTGAGTCACCTACAGTTTTTTCCCTGATCAATGATATGTTGAATAGATGGAGGAACAATGCTTAAAGGTTTGACCTAATTACATGTCAGAAATAGATATTGCAGGAAGCACATGTATATTTGTGCTTGTGCTGCAATACCTGTTGTCAGCATGTGGCCCACAGCATTGCAGAGAAACATGTTCAAATGTCAGAGATGGCTTGGACTTCCAGAAGCTTCCTGGTCCTCCTTTTCATAGTCTTTCATTCCATAAACCCTTTATAGTCCTTATCTTTTCTCTGTTTCCATGCAGTTGCATACTGAGTTGGGTACCTTGTTTGCATATCGTGAAAAACATGATCTTTGGCAGTTCCCGTATACATAGGCACCTAGTTGGTATGGCTAACCTTTCAGACCTCAAAGTGCATATCAAGAAGGAAAGTTATTTGTTGATTTAGAAATGAATGAATCAATGGCTTCATTACTCTTTCCTCACTAGGCCACGACATTATATGCCCTTCTGTCTCAGCAGACAGCTAAATGTTTAGCAAGACAGTAATAACATCATGGTAATTTTTCCGCTGTTAATGGACACTAAAAATTTATTTTCATTTTTATAACTTGAAAACGATATCTGCCTGCCTGCCAGTAATATGATGTTGAAGAAGAGGATAATTCAGAGGCATTTAGAAAAGTCTGAGGGTTTTTTCTTTTTTTAAGTTTTATTTTTAACATGGAGATGAAAATGTTGCATTTCTCTGACCAGTAAGATAGTGATGGCCAGGCCAATGGATGAACTACTTCTGTTTATGCAAAAGAGAGTTTTTGTTTTATTTTGTGTTTTCATTTTTTTTTAAGAACTTCATGACTGAACAATATTAAGGGAGAGGGAAGCATAGTTAGAGTTGCATTTGCAAATCTATCCTAGTGATTTACCTAACCAGGCTACTGGAATTTTTGCCACATGCTAAGCTTGCAAATTCTCCTTCTAGGACCAAGGAAAGATATGCAAACCCAATGGAAAGCTGTTGAAGTATCGTTTTGCTTTTAGCTACAGACCTCCTTTTCTTAGTCCTCTCTCTCTGAACAACCACATAGGAAAGACAAAAGTCCTTGTTTAGTTTAGACTTTACTTTTGACAGAATCCATAATTGAAATCTGCAGGAACTGTGAATATTCAATAGGGCTTCATTGCAGCAGGGCGATGGGAGTCAAAGGCATCTATTAATATCTAATGGGTACTGAATCTTCTGCTGTGAGAATGTTAAATTCAGACCTTGTGAGGCACACTTGCCATTAGTAGTGCGTTATTTCAAAAGTAGCTATTGAGTATAAGTAAACTGAATATAAACTGATGCCTTAAACAGTATGTTTCAGTCATTGCCTCTAGTTCTTCATTTTTTTAAAATTTAGATTTCTCAGAGAAGTAGGTTAAAGGAAAGAGGAAAAAAAAAAAAGTTGATTGCATTTCAGATCCACTGTCTCACAGGGAAGAACTCCCATGTACGCCTTTGGAGAGAACTGTTCTAAAAGCTGGAAAAGGAATTACCATTTTGGAGATACTGACACTTACTATTTTTAGAAAACAGACATCTTGCATATGGAAAAGTATGTGAAACTACATTTAGCATGAAGCCATGTAAACCACAAGATCTTGCGGGCTTCTAATTTCAAGATTAAGAGAGCTAAATTATAGATTCTAATAGTATCTATAAATACTTTATCACTCTGAAATTTTTCTGTTTGCCTTTGTTCCTTATGGCTTTCTCTGTAACTTCGTTCCTTTCTACTATCCAAGTGTTCTCTTTTCTTCAGAACGCACTAATTATTTTTACATGTGCTAATAATATGGGCACATTGCCCTAGGCCTCAAATTTACAACCCAATCATTTCAAGACCCCATTGAAGGTTTACCCTTCTTTGTTTTAAAAATTCCCAGGGACTCAGTTATGCAAGGTTACTTTAAAACCCCTTTTTCTCTGCTTCCCTTGAGACTCTTTTTTTCCCAATATAATATTGGTCCTGTTTCTGTTGTTAAAAGCACTTCACTGTTTTTAGGATGAATTAAATTTATATGTAAGAAAAATGTTTAAAGTGGCTTTCAGATTTCATTCAGATCTGTATTTTCTCTATTTTAAATCTAGCCCCCTGTATTTATTTCTCTCAAATATCTATCTACTAGTTTTGCCTTTTTAAAAATACTTAATGCCTGACTCTCCACTCTGTTATACTAGCGTTTTACAATTCTAAATTCCTGATGCAAAATGATCTACACAGACCCAGATTTATTTTTCTCTTGTGTGCCTGATATAGGAAAAAGGGAAGAGGAGGAGGAGATGAGAGCAAAGAACAGTTTATTCTGAAATGAGATTTGACATATTTGTGGAACAACTTATGCTTGACGATGTTCACGATCCTTTTTGTTTTTACAAGACTGATAGTATTATACTTTCGGAATTCTGTTCTGTGTTGTTCTGGGACAAATTAAGGGTTTCCCGTTGTTGAATTGCAAAGCTTTATCTTGAGAAAATCAGAGGCAGCAAGAATGTTATCATTCTTCAGAGAAGTGTATTCCATCTGTATGTCTCTCCTTAGTTCCTCCTAAATATGCTGTTGTATTCCCACTGAGGCAAAACTCCGCTTCTGATTTGGGGTTTCAAAATGAAAGTGAAATCTCTGTAGTGTAAATGTGCTTCCTGCAGCTACTTTTAAGGCTCTCACCATAAAAAGAAAAAACAAAACTAAACCAAACCACACAAAAAAACCCCCCCACAAAACCACAAACCAGAACAAAACAACCTATATCTAATTTTAACTCTCCAAGTAAAATCTGAGAGTCTTCGAAGTTTTGGAACATAAAAAACTGTTTATTTCTCCCTAAAACACAGTCTTCAGAAAAATATTTCTGATATAAGCAATCTAACTCTGAATGTGAGGGTTGGCGGAAACCACTGTGGCACCAGCTTCACATGGCAGCGTTGAGCCGAACGGCCCGGCCAGCCTGCACGCCCATTTAGCCGCAGGCCTTTGCTGATAAGTGAAGCTGAGCTGATGGTTCAGTCTGAAGATCACAAGCCGGCCCTGCCTTGGAGCCTGCTCCTGGCTGCTGCGCCCGGCCAAACGGCTGCCATGGGGCACGGTTTGCTCACAGTGATCAGGGGATGGGGTTGGACTCCAGTATTTTGCAAGAGGAACTGGGATTTGTAGGCCTCCATGGCTTGTCACCATCAGAGCATGGAGTGGAGCTGCAGCTGACCTGTGTCCTGCCATTCTGTATTTGTGGAGCCATTTCTCAGGACATAGTAGGTCTTATCTCTGGCTTGCTGCCACAGGGAGTGTGAATGCAGACTGAGAGTCTTTCTCTCAACTTTATTGGGTTCTGGGTCAGGGCTGCGAAGTGTCTCGTTGTCTTAAAGTTTCCTGACGGTCAACATTTTAAGCATATGTGTAATGCTGTACTGGGCTTTAGTCAGGGATACTTTACTACACAGACAATTAGAAGCAGAAGTAGCAATGCTATGAATAGTCTGTTGCTATAAAGGTCCGTGAAACAATTTAATAGCAAAGAGTATATGTGTATATATATATATATTTGGTGGTGCATACAGGTAATTTTCCTTAGCACTGGAATGGCGTGTTGAGACAGATAAGACAAAAACAATATAAACAATAAAACAATCAGATGCAATATGGATACCATGCACCGCGTTCCCCCTCCAGTGCAAACTACAGCATCTTTCTGTTTTAACTGTATTCCTCTTTGAAAGAATGAATACCAGGACAGAGATCACCTGAGACCAGCTCTGTTAAACTGTATTGCTGTAAAAGGGATCATCTGTGTCACAGAGAAGCAGTCTCAGAAATAATCCAAGAGACCAAATTTGAATAGTTACCTCATTTTTATCTTGACAAAATGTTTTTACCTTTTGAACCTCGTGTTTGTTTATTCTGTCTGCATGCTCCTGTCTTCTTGGGTTTTGACAAACCTCCAGCATGGGAGAGTGAGAAATTAATGTGTTTCACTTCCTCTTCTCCCTGAGGTCACAAGTGAGGGAACAATAAAATTTCTAGGCAGAAATGAATTTCACTAAAAGGGGACCTAGGTAACTTATTGCAAGTTATTATTTCTAATATCTACCTTGGTGCTATTCTATAAATTTTGCATCTGTGTGCTGTTTTATATAGGGGTGGAGGACTGAGCAAATAGAAAATATTAGCACTTAATTAAGACATAACAAAACTTACTGTGGGGGTGAGGACTAGAAGAGAAAATAGAACAGTGCCCTGGATTTTCTCATATAATTGTGTTATTTGGTATTTACCTGCCCTGAGTAGGAGTTCCTAAAAAGTTGGAAGGACAAAGAATTTGTGTCTATGTGCATGTAGGATTACTAGGAAAAATATTTGTATGGTGACTGCTCTTATATCCATTGATGTTCATGTTGCTGTGTTAGCCAGTTTTTGCCCTCTCAGGAGTTGAAAAAATATTTGCTTTCCTATTAAATTTCCAGAAAGATGACAAAATTATGTTGAAAATTGTAATTTTTCCTGCTTTATCTACTATAGAAGTTTTCTCCTTTTGTTAACAAACATAAGCAATGGATGCTTGATTTGCACCTAAGTTGTGTTAAGCAACACGTTAAGTAGTTTTGCTGTTGTGCTTAATGCTTGTTGTTAATTCACACTTTTCTCAACTGTGGAAAAAAAACCCCAAACAGCACAACAAAACCACACACCACTTACTAGCATTTTTTTTCATTTTCAACTGCACTTCTTTCTTTGTTTGCTTGAGCAAAATGTGACCGATGGTGCCTATCTTTGCTTGAATGCTGCACTGTGATCTACAGAAATTGCAAAACTGATTTACTTTTTTGGTTTGTTTTTAATATCCACCAAAACATGCCAGAGCACATAAAATCAGATGTAGGATTTGGTCTAAATAGCTCAGAAGGAGTGCACAGGTGCTGCTTGCTGGCCATGCAGTATAGTATATTTAAATTCAGGCCTGTTTTAAGTGATACTTTTATAAACCAGAACCTTTGAAGAGTAGAGCTGTCTTTAAAACAACCACATGGCTCTCCATAATAAACTGCGGTAGGGCTCAGTACTTTTATTAGGTAATTAAACATTTGCTGTGTTGAGAGAAATGCTTTTGGAACACACGCCTGAATTTATAACAAAATTCATTCTGTGTTTCTGCCATGTGGAAAGGAGGCACATCTGGGAGTGGGTGGGAGAATGTGAAGAGAAGCTTTTCCAATTCATTTAATAGGAGTTTGAAGTTTATTTTGTGAGTGCAGTGGTTAGTTCAGGAGGCAGCTCAGCAAGTTCTGAGCTAGACAGGTTTTGCCATTGGTTTACTGAACCTGAAAGAGACACTGATTTATAGGAAGCGTGTCTTGCAAGTTCCAATTCTTGGCTTTCCCTAGATACAAGTGTCATAATATGCACTTCCTACTAAATAAGACCACCATCTGCAAACATCTCCCTGTGGAATTTCTTAGGCATCCTAGAGAAAAATATACTTTTGTATACATCTTCCTCTAAAATAAAGCTTTATCTCCAGAAGCATCACCTAATCAATTTGCTAAAAACCTCCCCGTTCTCTGTAAAATTCATGAAATAGGAAACAAAAATCTGAATAAACGATAACCTGCTGAGGCACTTACGTTCACTGTTGTAAATGAAGCTCTAACTTTGTTTTTTATCTCCACAGACAAACAACAGAAAGGTGAATTTGCCTTAGAGGGCTACACCATCAGAATGAATAATAGCCTTCGGAAGGATGCAAAGAAAGATTGCTGTTTCGAAATCTCCGCTCCTGATAAGCGCATTTATCAGGTTGGACTTTTTTATGTTGACTTGAAATTAAATTGATAAAGCTGTTACAATTCCAGTTACTGAATTAACATTTCAGTAAAACAACTTTCACTGACATTTCAATGAAAAAAGGAAACCTTCACTTGCTTACATTGTATATTCATATATTAGGAAAAAAATCTGATTTAAAATACGTATGTATGTGTTCAAATATTATCTTTCTGGACAAGAGCAAGGAAATCTATCATCTTTATCTATTGGTCATTTCGATGTTAGCATTTTAATATCTATTGTATAGTATGTCTGCATGATTTCTTGGATGAATTAAATAGTAAAAAAAAAGTTAAAATATGTATCAGTGTTAAATACATATTGTATTGGACATGGCTTTGCAAGGAAAATCTACGTAAAGGCACATATCAGCTGTGCAATTCAGAGATCTATCAGCTAGACGTCAATATGGAATGTAAGTTTAATAAGTTTTAAATATCTGAGATTGCAGTTGAAAGCCAGTTAATTAAGCTGTCAGGTAGTGTGTTGGAGTCTGACAAGAACATTTTTAAGAAAACTGTACCCAGCAGTCTAAAGAAATTCATGGGTGTCTTCTAATTGTCAAGGGCAAATTTTGTTCATCAGTTCTGGCTTTGACATTGATGAAGAGAAGCAGCTTTTTTCTGCACAGCTGCCAGCTGCTGATCAGAGTTTCAAATCCATCATCCTCTCCTTCAATTACGTAAATTTGTCAAAATTAGCTGTACATTATAAGAAGCATCCTTGCAAGAAAAGTACCAGAAGACATGAAAAGAATTACTAATGGTTTCTTGAGGAAGTGATGGGAATGCTACAGTCCCTCTTTTTTATTGCTAATGAAATTGTAGTTGTGTTTTTGTCATTACTGCAGTGGTTATTAATAAATGTTTAACAGTTTGCAGCTGCCTCTCCCAAAGAAGCAGAGGAATGGGTACAGCAAGTCAAATTTGTAATTCAAGGTAAGCCAGGCAGTAGAGCAGTAGCCTTTCTTGCCAGTACTGCTTAGTGGTGTCTGTTAACATACCTGTCACGTTTGTATATCCAGTATTCCCACTTGTCTGAATTTTGAATAGCAAATCCTACTTCTCAATCATGTTGTGGCTTTTACATGACTTTTGTCCTTCTGCAAGATTTTTGCCTTTTGCCAAGAGTACTACTTAGCTTGAAAGCTCTTCCTTATGAACACTGTAAGAAAATAAGCAGAATATACCGTTAAGCACCATCTCATAGAAGATGAATTGTGTTTTCATTTTGCATAAATTTCTGCTTAGGCATTCTTTTCGAGTAAATGTTAACTTTTTCAACTGCTGTTACATAGATATGGAATCTAATACTATTCCTGAGGAGGAGGAAGAGGGATATGATGATGTCGGACAAGTGAGCAGTGAACCAATAGATGATAGCATTTATGAAGAAGTCAAAGGTATTGTTGAGATTTTTAAACTTTGTGACTTGTGATCATTTTATCTTTTCTGCTTCTAGTTTGATAACTCTGAGTGGCTAAAATTAATTCAGTAAAGTAACCTGATGAATAAGATACTTTCAAGTATTCCTGTGACATTGAAAAAAGAATCTATCTTCAACTACGTCTGAGTGAGAACAGTTCAGTTTTCTTTATCAGGGGCATCAAAATAGTGCAGAATGTGTAAAAGTGGTCTCAGGGGACATTTGGCTCATTAACATTCTCTGGTTCACAAATTTTTTTAATTAAAAAATTGACTCGCCTTACAGCTTTTTCCACCACCTTGCCCATCATTTTTTTCTTTATTCGTTTTGGCATTTGTATTAAGCAAAATTTTGCTATCACTCCATATGTTATCAGCTGCTGCCTAATACATGATATTATAATCCTGCAGGAAACCAATGTATTGGTTTGAAAGGGTTCTGGAGATGAACTGTAAATAAAGGCAACATGAGTGTTGACATTGTTTTGTTTTATATCTTCCAGCATTACTATGATTATACAGAAACTTTTTACTGTGGACTTTCTGATGTGGTCAAATGATTATGCCTCTAGAGGTCCAAGTGTATCTATTAGATGGCAGAACAAAAGAAAAAAAGCTTGGCAAAAAACTCTTGGAGTTGATTATAGACATTCAAGTATTAGGAGAAAGGTTGTCATTCTTGATTATATTTTAAGAAGCTATGAAAAAAATCAGTTTTTCAGTTACCCTTAGTTAATGAATGATATTTTAAAGTTATAGTACAATTAATATTCACTTGATATGCAATAATGTTCTGCATCCCTTGCTGTTTGGGGCAGTGCAATTGTCAGCAATAACTTGAGAGGAAAAATTAGTTGTCATGTGATGCTGACTAACTTTATGTATCTGTGAGTCTGAATATTCTGACCATTGGAGAAAACAACATTTTATAGTATGCATTGGTTTTCATTTTAACACAGTTTCAGTGAACTAAGGGAGCAGAGAACATGAGTGACTGCCGAAAATGATTATAATAAATTTGTAAAATTTTAGCAGCACTCAATTCTTTAAGAGCTTTTTTTTCTTTTAACTTCCATTTCCTTCTGAATTGTACCTAGACTACTTCAGCACAGCATACATGTTCTGCTGAAATGGAGTGGATATAAAAACCACATTACAGGGCTTAATCTTACAGCTAGAGGATACGGCCAAACCTTAATTGCAGTGCTTTTTGGATGCTCAGGCTCATGCAGAAGGTGTTCATGGATGCTTGCCTGTGCCTTTGTTAAAGAAACTCTAGATGTATCCTGGGATAAATTACCCTTCTCTGAGCTTCACTGCTCTTACCTGTTCATTTGAATTTCAAACAGTAAGTAGATCTGGAGCAGTAACATGTACCATATTGGTAGAGGGCCAATAGTTAATACATGCTTTGAGTTCTGTCTTCAGAGAATTGCTGCCTTGGCATGATTCTGCAAGAATTTAGAGTATTTTCACTTATGTCGCATTTTTATGTCAGTTTTCCAGGACCTGTTATCTCCTAACATGGCTAATAAATCTGAAATGTAACAGAATAGCTGTCACAAACAAAGGATAACTCTTCTGTTATTCAAGGAATCCAGTTTCAGTTTTTAGTTAAATAAATTTCTTTCCCCATAATCTTGAAGTGGTGCTTATTTTTATGTTATCAGATTGGGATTATCTTTCTTTATCGCATGCTTTCTCCATCTCATTTATTTGAATTGTAAACTCTTCAGGAAGGACCGTCTTACCTCGTACAGTGGAGCTCTCAATTTTGACTGTGATGTGTTGGCATAACTAAGTAAAAATAAAGCACAAGTTTGCAATATATTTTAGATATTAAAGCATCTTTTTCTCTTCCATAAACATGCTTTAATAGTCATTTGCTTACATGGACTTAAAATCTTATGGCTCTGATGCCTTAGAGCAGTCCTTCTTTACCCATAGCATATTGAAGAGTATTAGATGAAATGCTGGTTGACAAACGTGAAGTAGGCTGCTTTTGGTTCTTGTATAGCTATTTGTCTAAACTTGATGGTAAAAGAGCATACTCCACTTTGGTCTCATCTGCCTTAATTAGGCCTGAGTGGTTGCATTTAATTCCAGTTGGCTGTCCTTTCTGTTTTCCCTGGTAAGTGAATTACTCTTTCTTCCTTTCATGGTCAAAGGGTGGAGCATCATTATTCCTGCTGTTACCTGACTTGGTAATACAGAGCAAATAAGAAATTCTGAACTCCTGTTAAGAGAACAGAAAAAAATAATTATTTGTATAGCCTGAAAGCTATGCTAAGCTCTGGAATGCAGAAGACAAATATGTTAGCTCCGTGTGAAGAGGGAGAAGAAGTTAATCTTCACTTTGATGTTAGAGTCTTCTGATCTCTGTTTCCGCTGATCCACTATCTTTATAAATACTGAATTTCAGGTATGCAGCTCATTGTACTTTGTTATTATTTATTTGGCTCTAATTTGAAATTTCTCAAATAAGTAAAATTTTGCATTTATATGGTTCTCCAGAGTGTTTTTATATCAGCATTTCAGAAGCAAATTTTGCCAGTTCATGATGTAGTCCGTTTTGTAATATTGGATTTGGTATTGAATAAAGAGTGTTTGGGTTAAAAATAGGGTATGGAAAATTTTGCACAGTTTTGAAAACTGGGAATTTTTGGGAACTGTAGCAATAACCAGAACTGACTGAATCTGTATTCTCTAGCTGTCACATTGCTTAGCTGTTTTTTTCCTCAGCTTGTTACAGGAGACAGTGTAGATGAATTTTCCAGGCTGAACAGCTTCAAACCAGTGTCCAGAATGGTAACAGTGTATTAGTCTATTAAAAGCATAGATTTCAGTGGAATTCAATTTGGACTGTCTGCTGGCGGAAGGAGTGGGTTGATAGTTGGAGGGGGTACAAAGAGAACATGGGAAAATTAATCTTTTGATCTGTTATGTCACTTTCTTCTTTAAAAGCACATATGAATTCATATTTACCATAGAAGCATCATTTTCCTGGTTCTCAGTATTAGTCAGTGTTTCCCTGTGGTTGTTTAGGTACAGTAAAAAAATGTCAGAACTGCCAAAGATTTCCCAGCTTGTAAGACCTTGCAAGATTCTTCAGGAAAAGAAAGCTGCCTTTTTTTTTTTTTTTTTTTTCAAGAGAAACATGGAGGGAAAACTTGGTTAAGCAAAATTAAAAATAATGTCAAGAAAGGCCCATTTTTGCTTAATTAGCTATTTGTTTTCTACCTTAGTGTACTCTATATATTTTGCAGTCCACAGCTGGGTATTATAAGCTGTAACATAAAATAACTTAAAAAACTGTAGTATTAAATAACTCTCTGTGTGTAGAGCTACTTAGACGCATAGTTTCTAGCTTAGTGACGTTTTAAACAATGGAGTTCTACTTGTCATAAGAGAGAAAAAAGGTGTTGTCATCTGTTAGAGCCCTTGAAGACCAGATTTTTTATTATTAGTAACTTGGGGTTTCAGTGACATAATTTTTAAGGGCCTTCAGTATTGTCTTCTATGGTTTCACATCTGTACGGAGCACATGCTCCATGTTAAGCTAACACACCTATCTTAATTTTCGATCTTGTGTTTTCTTTTTTCTTACGTTCTCTTTCTGCTCACAAACTTGCATTATAGCAGTAGTTTTCACAGTGTATAGTTTCCATTAAAACATTTCTGAAGATAAGATTCGATTCTTACTTTGGTGGTGCTTAATTGGTGCATGGAGATGAAGAGCCGCCCTTACAGAATAGGTAAGGTTGGAGCTGCTGAAGCAACATGATGTGACACAAGACTGGCATTGTTGGCTTTGTGCTATCTCTTGCCAGCCTGTCCATAACCCAGAGAACCTTTGGGTGAGAGATAAGGGTGGTGAAAATCAGTGCTGTGATGATCTTCTAGTCAGGAGAACTGCTGCGGACAACTAACCCAGCCAACGCAACTTGCATCGGTTCTTAGTTTGCTGTAAATTAAATTTGAGGATTCATTCAATATCTGATTGGGCCAAGGATCATGGGAATGGAAAGCTTGCTTTTGTCTTTTGATCCCCGCTATCAATCCTCTGCCAAACAGCTTGGTCAGCCCTAGGTGTCTGGCCAACAATTCTCTTTTGCAGTGTAGATGGAAGCTTAGTTAGGGAAACTGTAACTAAGGCAGAGCTCAGGGAAAGGTAAGAAATGTCCTAAGTTTTATGCAATAGGAAGTGTGCTATGCAATGAAACACTTTTAGTTTTGTTTACCTATTTTAAACAAAGCCTTTTAAATAGTTTAGAAATTATATTGATGTTTCATAACTTATTTCTGACACTAAGTATGAAGGTAGGGAACTATCATCCTGTCTCTGTCTTATTGTAGACTCCTTAAGCAGCTTTGTTCCTTTAATTTTTTCTAACAGTTAACCTCTGCAGTTAAGCTGCATAATTCAATACCATCCTCATTATCTCTTGTTGCTGGATTGCTTGAGCCTTGAAGAAGCAAATTGTTTTTATGATGATGTACCCCTTTCACAAGCATGGAGGGGGGAAAGAAAAAAGTGATCTGTGATTTACCTGTTCTTGGGAAGAAGAGAGTAATGATTATGTAGTGGAGTTTGAGTGTAAGTTGGATCTGTCACTCATGAACACCAACTCAGCAAATATTTGTGTTCTCAAAATGTAGTGCCAGATGTTTTGACTTTTAGGCACTAGAAGTGAAGATTTCACAGCACTGTGTTAATGAAAATGCCTTTTTAGGAGACCTTTGCTTATTTTAGAGTTTTCAATATATCGCAATTGGGGTCTGTGGGCCCAACATAGCATTTGGTGTCAAGCAGTCCCAGGTGTGGATTACAGCTGTATAATCAGTTCTGAAAACCAGTAAGCTAAAATGAAGAAACTGTTAACTGGTCACAGAATCACAGAATATTAGGGATTGGGAGGGACTTCAAAAGATCATCTAGTCCAATCCCCCTGCTGGAGCAGGAACACCTAGATGAGGTTACACAGGAAGGCATCCAGGCAGGTTTTGAATGTCTCCAGAGAAGGAGACTCCACAACCTCCCCGGGCAGCCTGTTCCAGTGTTCCGTCACCCTCACTGAGAAGTTTCTTCTCATATTTAAGTGGAACCTCCTGTGTTCCAGTTTGTACCCATTGGTCATTTTTAACCAGAGCAGTAGGTTGGAGTCAGCAGAGACACAGGTGATTATGGAATCTGAGAAGTTACTTGTGATCATTGCTATTAAGTCAATACGTTATATATCCTGGTATATTGTCCAAAATCCTCCCAACATTTATTGCTTGCCTCAAGTAGTTAGGGAAGTCTTCACTTCTTTTCCACAGAAGCTGCTGATGTGCCTTTTTTTTTTTTTTTTTTTTTCTCCACAGAAAGAATTGAGTTCTTTTAATTAGTCAATAAAGTGTTTTCAAAGTATAAAGTATAAGTAGGGTCTGGAATATTTGAAGCTGAATACACCAGATGTAAGATCAGCATTTTTGAGAACAGTACTAAAGATGAGTTAACAAAGCAATTACTGAAAGTGTTTTGAATACTTCCCTTAAAACATCTTTCAAATTCAAGAACACGGCAAGGGATTTTTTTCTTCTTTTAAAGTAGTGAGGATAAGTCATTCTTCAAAACAATTTTCTCAAAGACTGGAAAATGTGTGCTGTTGAATTCAGGTATTTGTTCTCCTCTCTTTGAACTGAATGTAAGACTCATAGTTTTCAGACATTTAAATAGATTTCAGAGTTTACGAGTGGAGAAAATACAAGTGGCCTTCCTGAAGTTGTGGTCAACTGTTATAATAAATAAAGCTAGTTCATGTTGGAAAGCTGTGTTTATCGAAGTCTTGGGTTATCAAAGACCAAATTTTATTTCTGTATTTCAGAGCTGAAAAAAAAAGAATACTCTAATGCCCAATCAGACAACCCCTCAAATAAACCAGGAATAGATTGTTAAAAATGCATTGTCTATTGGCATTTTGAATCTTGTTCACTTAAAATTAGAAGACATAACTTAATAATATCTAAAAAGGAGGTATTTTTGATCATGCAGTTTTATGTTTAAAGAACTCATTAAAAAACTAATTAGCACACAATTCATTGAAAGGAATTTACTTACTGAAACAAGGTATTTTATTTCAAGTACCGATCAAGCATTTTATATAATTTTCTGTGCACCAACACTAAACCATGTTTGACACTATTGATTTGTAAAACCAATCTGATGCGAACAGTATGTGACAGAAGTTATTTGTTATTAAGAGAGAGAATCCTGTCGCAGAAAAGCTCATCATCGTGGTAAGAAAAAAAATCACACAATGTAATTTTACTTGTATCATAGTTTTTTCGGCATTGACTCTGTTTCTGACAGCTGGCTTCGTGTTAAATGTGAGCAAAGCTTTGTTTATGCATGCATGTCTTCCATGGGTTATGGACCCAAAATTCGTTCTTTTGAAAGGAAAGCAGTTTGCTTTGGCAGAGCTGTTTTCATCTAATTAAAAAGCAGTGCAATATGTCTAATTCAAAGCATTCTGAAGAAATGTCTTGGTATGTGAGATAGTTTATTAACCATAAATTTGAGGAATCACTGTAGTTTAGCAAGTTCAAAGCAAAATGTCAATTGTATTATGTATATTTATGAAAATAGAAATGTTGGGCTTGCTCTACTGTTTGGGTATAACTGTGATGAATACTATATAGAGAGATCAAGGAACCTTTACTTTTTGAATTTGTGAGAAATGACTGCATATCAGGCTATTAAAACCATTAGGTAGAGTTTTTTGAGAAACAAGAGCAACCAGAGGTTATATGGTGCCTCAGGCTATCGCTTCTCAACTTTTCTGGTTTCCACGAGGTAGCTATTAAAGAACCATAATTTATACAACTGGATTCTCAAATAAGACCCAGCAAGGTGGGCTTTAAAGGCTGAATTAATCACTCTGTTACTGTAGCTACAAATCTCTTATTTTAATTTTTCAGCCTTAAGAAAGGCATCAGCATAAATTCTTTTATGTCTTTTCCTCTCAGTGTGCTTTTTATCTGCTATTCACTTTCCTTCCCACTCTCTCCAAAACGGCGAAATTAGCCAAACAAAATACTACTAGTTAAACAGAGCTTCATGAATTTTGCTGGCTGCGTGCGTGTATACCTGATTTACTTTTGTGCTACAGTGTACTGTTTGCAATGGATGTTGTGTTTAGTTTACACACCTACAAGGAAGGCAACAGAGGGAAAAATGCCTTGTTCCTTGTCTTGGCGGCTGCTCCCTGGGCTGGGTTGGAGTCTTTGAAAGCAGCAGGTTAGTTGCTTCTAGGAAAGGTAAATGGTCAGCAGGGTGCAGGTCCCAGACCACACAGTGGATCAGGCAGAGTGGGCAAGATGCAGGAGTCTGCTGTGCCCTGGAGTAGAGAGGGGGATGCTTCAGGGAAGTGCAGGAACACAGAGAAGCTTCAGCACCGAAGGGAAGGATATTTTCCTAAGAAACCAGAAGAGACTGTGGAAAGTTTTTGGCAAGTCAGTGAGATATGAATTAGACAGCAAGGTGGGAGGAAAGATTTCTCATCCAGAAAGGAGATGGTTAACACAGGAGATATCTCTTTTCAGTACTTTCTTCCAAGTCTTCTTATTCCTAACAGATCTTCATTTTGTCCACCTAAAACCTCTGAGTTTGTGTTCTAATGAAAACTAGTTTTAAGATGTTGGGAACTCTCAGTATGCTTAAGGAAGAGGATCCAGTAGTTCCATCTTTGGATTGTGGAAGGTTTTTGTCTTAGCAGGCTGTAACAATTATTCTCTCCTTGAATCTTGAAAACAACAGTGAGTAAAACTGGGAATTAAAGGAAGGAATCTCATTTTCAAAACAAACCACTGTCTACGGAAAATCCCGTCGATCCTAGCATGTGCTTCCTTTATCTCAAAATACACTAACTGAATCTATACTTGCTTCCATACCTGTCTCAAATTTATTTCCTTTAGAAGTGAGGCGTCTCCATTACTAAATGTTGAAGAGTAGTTTCAGATAACTGAATAAAGAAAAGCTCAAGGTGGGTATGATTTTGTCATAATTTCTACATGAGTCATAAGACCCAAGTTCTGGTTAAGCTGCCTATCTCAGGCCTACCAGTGGTGACTCTTACAGCGCAACTGGGACTGTGTGGTGTCTCTGGCATGAGAGCTGGATAATCCAAAGCACCAGCTGCGAGGGAATTCAAGTAATCTGGGACTCTGGGTTTTTCTGCGTGCCACTCCCACAGTGACATGATGGGCTGCCTGGGCAGCAGTTGTCATCTCCTGTGTATGAACTATTTCCAGATCCCTGCTGTCGTACCTCATCCCTCTGAGGTGCATCGTGGTATGTGGCATGTTGGGCTAGTAACATCTGACATCTAGAGTTGCTGGTCCCACACTGGACCTAACATATGAGAATGGGGGAATGGGAGGGCATTTGTAGAAATGAAAGCGAGAATGTTACCCAAAATATGGTACGTGTAAACAGTCTGCTTTGCAGCTAAAATTTTCTGCTTATTTCTGATTTAACCTGAGTTTTGGTTACTAGTGACTAATTACTTTATTTCATCATTTAAGCTGGAGAAAGGATTTAGCATAGTTGACATAATTTAATTTGATGGCATAGGCCATAAACAGTGAAAAGAGGCCATGGTGTGGGTTTGTTACTTTTCATGAAAATACCCGAAGGGTGAAAGCTGCTGATTTTTTTTTTTTTTTTTTTTTTTTTTTTGGTCAATGTGCTGTTAATGATCAACACAGAGAATGCAAAAATGTCTTGGTAGAACATTTTTAAAGGAGTTATAAGAGAAGCATCTGGGAGCCAGACTTTCCTTGTGGAAACATGCCAACAACTGTATTGTGTTTCCTTTCACTAAAGTGAGCTATGCTGAAATGCCTTGTCTTCTGTCCTTTTTTTGAGTAAGTTCATTTCTGGATTCAGACTATAAACTTGAAATCTTTAACCCTGCAGGTTATTAAAGGATATTATATGATTTAAACAAGATGCTTTCTTTATGAATTCTATGTATGTAAATATTATGTCAAGTCACATTTGTCACAATTGGGGATATGTAGTTTTCAGAAATGGCTTTTAAATTTAAATCTTCCTGCTGATCAACGAGTATGGGAAATTTTACTTGACATTTACAGACTTTTTTTCTGTGTATCATATAAATTTAAGCCTGAGAAATATAACCCCTGTACAAGGTTGTCAAATAACACTGTAGTACAGTTATACAGTATAGATTAGTTAATTGCATATTTGATTGCTAGATGTATTTACATAGAGAACTATTTATATTTTCTATGTAGATTTTAATAGCCACCACATTTATTTTAGCAAAACATTTTAATAATAAGGTTTATAAAATGTCATGTTGAACACTTAAACTATTTACATAACTAAGAGCTATTACGGGTTGAGAGAACAAACAAATTTATTTTAGTTACAGTGAATTCACATAAATCTTTATTATGTTTATATACAAGAACGTACTTATGTGCATGCCACATGTATTTAGGCAAGCAATCTTGAGTGAAAATTCCTGTGAACCTATGATCCAGCCATGGAATCAGCTTCAAAATCGTTATTTGTTTTGTCTCTTTGAGCTACTAATTTGCATTCTGTCCAATCACTGCAACTTCTTTTTTAAGAGAACTTCTTTTTTGGTTCATCAGCTAAATAATTATATGAGCATGTAGAAACGTTAAATCCCAGAAGCTTTCCTTTACATCGTTGAGGCCTGTTAAGAGCAGTATTTTAAAATATTTTATCCCTTCTTTAAATGTTTAAGTATGGATTTAGGTAAGATACCTATTGCCTCAATTTTTGTATGCCAACTTTGAGGCTTTAGGAACATTTTCATAAGTGGAGCCAAAGTTTTACTTTTGTTAGAAGCTAACATGAAACTTTACCTTCAGAGATGCTTCTGTTCAGTTGTGAAAGTGGTTATCTAATCTCTTGGTCAAAAAATATAGGTAACATTTTTAAAAGTTCTTAATAAAACTTAAGGAATTTGTAAGGAGCTGGTTTCTGAAGTCACTTATGAAGTTTTCACCTTGTTTGATGGCCCATCAAATAATTTTTTGTTTACTGAGTTTAATATATTCTGACCAGTTCATTCAGCGTACAGGATTAGACAATTCTAAGGGACTTGATTTCTGAAAACAAATCCCTGAAATGGTGACTTCAATTGTAAATACAAAGTGTCTATGAATATAAAAACAAGAAAAGCATTAATGAGTTTCCAGTAGTGGATTTCTCTGTAGTTTCTTTTATTCTTTATTGTAAGTATTGTGTGCATATCCACGATTGAATTTGCTTGTGATGACCTTTATCTTTTCTCTTGAGAAGAATTACTATTATCAGGTCTTTCTTCATGAGGAAATAAAAAGGTCAGTGCAAAACCCATCCCTTATTTCTATGCAGTGCACATTGCACTTTGGCATATTTGTATGGAATTTTATTAATAATAATTAGATTATTTTGTTGAAGAAGTTTTAGCATTCCAAAATTCCTGCTATATACTCCTGCTTTTCCTGCCTTTTTCTACCTCCTCTCCTCCCAGGCTTGGTATTGGTGTAACTAAGATTTTACATAGTTCTATTCCTCCTGACTCTGTCAGACTAGCTAATTTTTTTCCCTTCCTTAACCTTAAATTGACAAACTGCTAGTTCTTCTGTGTCTTTGTTTGTCTAAGAAAAAAAAAAGAGAATGTAGAGAATGCAAAGTTGTTGCTTTTTTTTAAATTAGAGATTTGAAATTATTTCTTGTTTGGAAGACTAGTGCTAAGAACTGAACAACCAAGTTGATTCGGCTGTCATTCAAAATACGACTGAGGATTTCTTTCTGATTTGGAGGGGGAGCTCCAAGTAGGCACTCCAACCATGAAGCTGAGTTCATGAAATCTTAATATATTCATAACTAAAACCAGGAATTGTCTGTACCTCTATGGATTGTGCAGTTGTCCTAATGAATATATTCTGTTCTGTTGTTCAGGTGGCTGAACATGCTTTTCCTCCCATTGTGATACTTTGCTCTTAAAGCCTGAAGGGCCTTGTGAAGCCCTGGCAACAGCAACTTTTCATACTAACAACCTCTGTGTTTGGTAAATGAACGAAATTTGTGGGGTCTGAAGAGGATATAGCCTGTATTGGTTGTGTCTATAGAATGGGGCACGGGTGGGGAAGCAAGGATACTGGGATGCTTGGTATGTGTGAAATGAAAGGAAAAGAAAGAGGAAAGGTGCTGACATATATACAGGTCTCAACAAGCAGGGAACATAAGTAAAGCAAAGCATGCTCTCATGTTTCCTGAAGACATGGTAAAACTATGCACCTGAGAGTGAGAAGATCCACTTTGCAAAACTGTGGACAACCTTGCTAACAGTGATCAATTTTCTGGTTTGTATGAGAGTAACTGTTTTGCCTCCAAGAACAGAGATCTGTTCTTTGATCGCTTAGTCTTCATGCTTTCTGCCCTAAAACGTTATAAAAAATACTTTCTGCTAGAAAAATATCGTGTTGTTTTCTTTCCCCCTCCAGTAAACTAGTGATAAGTCTTATAGTATCTACCTGCTTTTAAAAACATGCTTTTAAAATCTATTGCCCTAGTATAGTTCATGTAGTTGGGTATGTGTACAATAATATAGGAGAAATGCACTGTCTTTTTCACAGATGTATTTAGAAAGAGATTGTTTTTTCCTCAAACAATTCTCCAAACTTACTCATTTCTCTCTACTACTTCACTGTTATTATTCTTTATAGCAATAGTTACATGATCCAAACAACATTCTTCTTCACCAGACTAAAGAATTGCAGCCTTAAAGTGTGTTTTGTATTTGCCTCTAGTGGGACTGAGATTTTTTTGGTTTACTTTACTCTTTAGTTTAGCAAATGCTGTAACTCCAAAATGCTTTCATTAGGAAGGGAATTAATGTTATATCTGCTTTTTCGTTTTGATTAAGCAAACCAAAACATATACTTAAATTCACTGTGTGGTGTCACAGGAAGGTTGTTTTAAGAGAGAATTATTTTTCTCCAGAAAATGGCTAAGTGACATTCCAGGTCTCCAATATCACTTCCTCTCCTTCTCACCTCCTTTTCCTGCAGCACTGATCTTGAGTTAATTTATAACAAAATCTGCTAATCTTCTCTGTGAGGATGATGAGGTAACTTTTCCAAGGTCTTCTCAATAGGAAGCAGGGCTTTCCTTTTAGCTGAGATGGCTGGTTTGGTTATTCAGACTGCTTACAGAACTGGGAGTACTGGTGGTGCACAGTAGCACCTTTTCAAGAGACAATAAGTGCAACTGAGAAAAAAAAAAAGTGGAGGATTTATCAAGGAATTCAGGAAACCTCCCATCTGGATACTTGGCAAGATCTGGACAAAACTGAGTCATTTGAGCTAATGCTGGTCTATAAGTCATTAGCTGCAGCTGTTTCATACGTGAACTATTAAAATGCACAGAACCTTATAAACTGCTGCTGAGTAGCTTAGAGTGGAGTACCAAAAGAAGTAAAATGCTGTTTCCTAGAAACTTGATCTAACTTTCTGAGTTAGACCAGGGTGTTAGACTAAGTAATTTCCACTGGTCCCTGCTATTCCAAAGTATTTCATGATTCTAGCTTTTTCACTTTGTACTGCCAATGCTATTTATTTGAGGCCATTGGGAGGTCAGTACATTGTCAATAGTAATAACAGAATTCTGTTACTGTCTACTGGTTGGACAGGGTGGTGCATATACTCAGCTTTTCTCTAGAATTTAAATAATGGTTGTTTTCAAAGAGCTGATTAAAACTTGTGCAAAAAGTGTTAGTTGGAGGTCCCGTCCAGTTAGCTGCTAGTATTAATATATTTGAATGCAACCTCTTGCCTCCATCTTGGAATCAGACTTGAATCACATGTGTTGGAAGGAATTGGGGTTAGGAATAGACATGGGTTGTCCTCAACTAAAACTAAAGCATCTCAGTATGTGCAATATTTTTCATTAAAATGTGTTTTTATATTGTTTGTAACCTGGAGATCTCTTTCGGTATTCTGTTGGAAGACAATTCTGTATTATCTGTTTCTCATTGTATTTCTGAGCATAGTGGTGACCATTTGTTCAGATGCAACTTCTGCATCATATTTTGCTGTCACCTCATCTGTGTTTAGCCTGCGTCTGGGTGACCTGTTTCTGTCTTTGTCTTCTCTGCTTGTGTTCTGGAAGTAGTTCTTTCACTTAAGCTTTTCATGCAGGAATATAACTGTTTGAGCTGTTGGGTGGTAACTACCTGACCCACAGAAGTAGGAATAAAATAAGAATTGTCCTCTCTTCTGTCATGGTAAGAAATTCTTACATTTATAATCTCTTCTCTAAATAGCAACCAGATTGTTTCCCACTTCTTCCACTGTCCTGGAGGCATTTTCATCCTCAAACCACCCACCCCCATGCAGTCAGATGAAGCTTTAATAAAATGATAGTCTGTCTCCCCCTTTCTGCTGCCTTCCAGACCTCACACCATGGCTAGAGAAGAGCACTCTGAGCAGCCTTTTCCAAGCTGTTTCATTTGTTCACAGAGTGCATCCAGAGTGTTACCGGGAATGCAGGGTGAAATGTCAAGAAGTTTTGTGTAAATCTTCCATTAATCTGTCATGTCCAGGAGGAACTGGGGGAAAGGGACAGATCTGTGGGAATATTGGAGGATTATCAAAGCTGGGGTTTTGCTGCTTGGATTTGGAGATCTCTCCCTACAGAATGGGTGGTTCTGGAGTCTCAAAGAAGACACCAGAAAGGAAAATCCCAGCCATTATAAATACACGTTCCAAGACAAATAAGTCCTAGGATCAAGCAACACATGGAGGATTTCTGGGATATCAAGCTGCTTAGGCTAAAACACCATAAGAGTTTGGGTGAAGAGTGTAGGCATGTACAGGTGTGTAAAGAGGAAGAATACTGCAGAGGACCCCCTCCCCAAATCTGTGGAACGCTGTCCTCAGGTATGACAGCTTGCTGGCCCTGCATAAAACAGGGTGTTAATTCTTACTCCTTTGACCCCAGGTGGTTTCCAGCCCTCACTACTAACGCTAGCAGAGGCTGTCAGTTTGGCCAAATTATAAAACTGATCTTGTTCTAAAATTTCACATGTTTATTGCTGTTTATTTGGAATTCTTAAATGCTTCTCTAAACAAATAATCTTGTTTGTAAAAAAAGCCAGTTCTTGCTAAGTTTTTTAAAAAATTACATGGCTGGATTGATTTATGTTCCTTATTAGAGCAATAACCCATCTGTTGTGGGGTTAAGTCAATTCATAAAAATATAGATCTGGGAGAGAAAAGGTCTTGATTCTTCCCCATGGTAAGCATTTATTCATGTTTGAAAGTCCTTGTTTACATTTATGCAGAGCAAAAGACCAGTATTTGGTAGCAAAAGACCAGTGTGGAGGACTAAAACTCTTGGCGTTACCATGCCATTGTATCTTTTACTTTTTCTTGCATGAAGCAGTTTAGACCCATGATGTTCAGTGTCAGCAGAGTTCTTCATGTACACATCTTTTCATCTGCACGTGTCTGTCATCTCTGCTGAGTACAATAGTAAAGGCACTGTGATTTTTAAAAATTGATTATTTAATAATACAAGTACTTTTGCAAGGGTCTGTCTTACAAGACCTGTTCGTATGCTTATAACCTTCTGACACCACAGTGCCATTTCAAATTAAGATGTATTAATGTGTATTACAAGCATGTGATTGTTTGTATCATTATGAAATAGATAAAAAATTAGTTAACTGCAGTAGTTCTTATCTGAACTGGTCAAACCATCTTCCCATGATTTTTCTAACAATATGTGATTGGAATAACAACTTCACATGTTGTAGAGTTCCATGCTGCAGCTGAGAGGCATGTAAATACAAGCTGCTTATTTGCAAGAAGCTTCCAGATTTGCAATATGATTGCTATGGAAACCACACAATGAAAACCTTATAACCATCTGTGTGGTTTGGTAGATTTTGCTGCATAGCTGAGCTGTTTTTGTTTACTGTTATTAAAGTGTTGAACAAAATATATTAACTCACAAACTGAGATTATCCAAGGTATAAGCTAGTGTTGTTCAATGACAATGTGTCAGAGACTAGAAGACAGTAGAATACCAATTAATAATGGCATTATGTTAGAGTCTAGAGTAAAGAGATAGTTAAGCAATGTGTTAGTAGAGGAGACTGCTAAGTTTATGTGTATTTATCATGGAGATACTACATTCCATTGAAGGAATGCATTGCTCAAACCAAACTCTTATCCATTTTATACTCAAATAGTCTGGTGGTATTTCCCCCCTGCCACTTAAATAAAAGAAACTGGAAGAAAAAAAACCAAGGGATTAATGTAAGAAACCTCAGCTACTGTAGAATTCATTGTTAACTTTTAAAATGGTGTGGATGGTAGAATCACCTATGATTGGGTGATTGTTTTTCTGTTCTTTCTTCAGATTGCAAATTAAATAAGTAAATTACTTTCAACATTGTTCATGGACTAACTGAAAAAACGCTTAACAAATATAATTAGTTTCTTTTTGCATTGTCACCACAAGAATTTTGTAGCTTGTTTGCCATTAGAGTCCCTGAGTACCAGCAGAGTGTGGAGCATAATGTATATCTCAAGGGTTCTTTGGATTTACAGCTCTGGAAGAGTTCACTGGTTTGATTAGTGTTGATTAGTCTCATTTTGACATGGTGAGAGGTGGAGAAGAATATTTTCTTGCGGCAGTGGTAGTGATGGTGTGAAGAAGAGATAACAAAGGAAACATTGTACGAGATTATTTTAAAGGTCTGCTTGACTCCTCTTACACAGTATCTTAATAACACAGGAGTTCTACTGTATTTTTTATTTTATTTTTTCATCTTTTGACTCTATTCCATGTTGCAACAGAATCTTTAGTATGTCACATCTGACTATAGCTGTAATTCCTGGGGTAATTGAGGTTGTTATGTTTAAAGGACATCTCCCACACATAGTTATTGCTTCAGGACATAATACCAGAAAACACTAATAAGAACCATAAGTTCTTTTTTACCACCCTAAGCCATCTGTTGCACTGTGAACATGATAGCGTTAGCAAGTAGTGTGGACCATTTGCAACAGATTCATAAAGCACAAGTTTGTGCTGAGGACTTGATGTTTGCGCTGTGCATGTTTCAGAAGAGGTTTCCCATGGGGTCACTTTGGTCGACCATGTTCCATGTGCTTCTGGAGTGCCTCTTCCAGTCTAATGGCAACTGAAAGTTTGTCCTTTCTGTGACAACTCTGTAGTGTAAAGCAAAGTGGGATAAGTGGGGATGGTTGGGATCCAAACCAGTATGCTAATATGGACAGCCTTTGTTTGAATTTGGGACCTTTTCAGTATTCAAAGAGCTTTGCTTTGGATGTTTTATCATCTTCAGATACAGATCTGGTGAACTCTTGTTCCTAGGAAATACCTTTCTCAGAAAGGGGAATGCATATGTTCTAAATTTCTCCATGAAACCACAATGCAATCTACATGTATTCAACTATACCTTATGAAAAATTCTCTTAAAACCTCCTCTGCTGTTTTACTTCAGTTCAAATACCCTCTACTAAAGTCACTCCTTGGCTTAAGCTCTTCTGATGACCATGACAGTGACAGAGTTAAAATCCACAGTACATCCAACACATTAATTGATGTAGGTCCAAACATTCAGTAACATGTAATATCCACATTTATTTAATCATTGTATAATTGTGTGTTGGATGAAACTGGGTTGTTCTGGGAAAAGGGAGCAATCTTAGAAAATGTGACTGATACCAGGGTAATATGACCTGTGAGTGGTGTGTTAGAGGTAGGGAAGCCACAGAATGACAGTGCCTCCTAGTGCTCCGGACAGCATGTAGGGATGTATTTTATGCTCCAATAGTGAGTACTTAAAATAAACAAATGAGTGTACTTGGAAATGTGCAGCAAGTGTTATGCCAAGTGAGGTAGTACAATTGAATGCAATAAATAGTTTGGAGTGGTTTGTGTTGCACTGAAGCTTCAGATTTTCCCCATTCTATTGTTGTTGTTGGTTTGTTGGGTTTTTTTGGGGTTTTTTTTTGGTGTTTTTTTTTTCCCTTGGCTCAAATAATGGTTTATATTCATCTCAGCCAGATTTTTAGCTAGTCAAGAGTCAGGCAGCAAAAATCTCTTGCCAGCTTAGTAGGGCAGAAGTTCAAAGCTCTTTGTAGAGTGAATCTCATGATGTAATTGTAATATTTGTAGGGCTGCGTATTGTGTTAGCAGCAATTATGCATACTCATTTCAACAGGTCTACTCTTGAGCTTTAAACATCTGCTTTAATGTGTGCAGGAACAGTCTTGTGGATAGGTTAAATTTTTACAAGGCTAAAAATCCTTTGAACTGTTGATATAAAATTCACTCTTTGTCAAAGTAGATAGGCAATTACATAAAAGTTGCACAATAAGGAACGTTTTAAAAGCTGGGTTCTGTATCTGCTGTCTGTCATTAATAAAATATCCAAATTAGTTGCTGAAATATGTGCCTTAAAAAGAAGCATAAATATCTGTACAAGATGTGATGAGTAGCAAAGCCAAATAGTTTAAATGTATTAGAAGTCCAATTCTTGTTTGCAAAGTGGGTTTATCAATATACTATTTCCTTATTCAGTACAGGAGCTTTGTCAGTTTTGATATACTCTAAAGGCTGGATAAATCTGTTTCCACTTCCTTATGAACCTAAAAAAGAAGACAGCTAAATCCCCTCATAGTTTCTTCCCTTTTGTGCCTCATCAACAGATTTGTTAACTGTGACATGTGAGGAACAGAACTTACGTCCCTGTCCTGAGCGGAGTGTGGATTTACTGAAGTGAGGGTATGGGCACGAAGGAGCTCCCTGTCTGTGCTGGACGCGGAGTATGGAGCACGTCTTTCAAAATTGCCTCGGGGAATTTCAGAGTTTTCCAAGCCTGCTAGCCAGAAAACACGCTTCAGACCTGATGGCTGCCAGGCTTTCTCTTTTCTTGTCTCCTAAACTTGCGCTAAGTTATTTGATACAGTCTGGCTTGCTTAAAACCATGGTCAGGCACAGTAGGCAGGAGCACAGAATGCACGGCATCCGTAGTGGCTGTGTTCCTGCTGTGCAGGTGTCCAGTGTTGAAAGTAAGATGTCCTCTGCCTTCTGTGCATACTTAAGGACTTCGGAATTCTTGCACGGCTGGGGATGCTTTTTCAATCCTCTATTTCCTTTTCGTTATCCTGGCAAGAAATATATGGAACAGAATAGGACCCTCATTCTAATAGTCTTGGAATGACTGAAAACCAGCAGAACTGCAGCTCGGTATTACTGCACTCAGAGCAGAGTGAAAAGGGAAACAGATGTTCACAATTGAGACTTTTGAAAGAAAGCTCTTGGAGTGTTTGGATGGGTGGGAGAAACCACAGAAATAACAATGCTCCAACTTCTGTACAAACGCAAAATAGTAAACAGGGCTTACGAACTGGAAATGTAGAGTGCGACTTTCAGGCTGGTGTGGGCTGTAACTCTTGTCAGCTGAGGTGTCCCTTCAGAGTTTCATTTGCAGTTATGTGTTTTGCAGAAGAACGTGTTCCTTCAAAGGCTGAAGTGCCCAGAAAACTGAGCCAGGAGAAAGTTACCACTGTTTCAGGTAATTAAAATCTTTATTTTGTGTATGCACTTTCTTTTTACCTTTGTTTTCTTGTCTCTTCCCTTTGCTGTTTTAAAATAATGTTTTTATAGCTCTGTAAAGCCGTGTTTTTCACCTGGGTATTTGATGGCAGCAAAACTGCTTAACACCACTTAGGATGCATGGAAACCACTTGAGAAGGATTTATAAAGTAAGCCAATTTATACAAGGTATTCCTTCCTGAATTACTTTGTAATGACTCAATTAGCTTTCATTTCTGCACAAAGGAGATTTAGTTGCATAAATTAGCTTATCATCATTGAGGAAGTGTCACTGCTAAAGGACAGTTTATAGATACAACATGCAGTTGCTGTCAAACCTATAAGAATGTAATATAGACATCTGTGTATACTTTGTGCTTGAGCAGAACAGACTTCTGCCATTCAGAGACTAACAGGGGACAACAAGTTGCCCAAGGGACTGGCAATGTAGACGTCTCTGAAAAGGTCAACTTGACACAGGCTCTGACAATCGACCCAAAGCTCTGTCTTCTTTGATAAAAATCAGATAAACTTAAGACCACTAATTGATCTGCAGCCTGTTTAAATGTTGGCCATGCATATCTTCATTGCATATGATTACCACAGAAAGCAAATGAATTGGGTAAGAAATGCCAGAGTCCAGTGACAGCAGCATAAAAATTGGAAAAGGACACAAATGCCCAGAAAGGCTGTGAAGGATATTCTCTCAGCTTTAACTTGGCAAACTGCCCTTGTGCTAATTATCTCTGAGACTGGAAAAATAACTGCATACACCACGGAAAGTCACATGGCCAGACAACTTTTCTTGACAGAAAGGTATTTCCAGTTATGCTTAAAAACAAGATATATATGTGCTTCAAGGGCACAGACCTTCAGATAAACTATTGGTGATTTGACACAGCAAGTAGAGAAGACTTGCTTCTTATCAGACCTTGTACCTTTTTGAGATCTGCTGCATTGTAACTGTGACCTGCACTGACATGCAATCTGGCTCTCCTTCCCCCGTCGTACATAATGCACATAGTTCTTTCAGGGCTGTCAAGGAAAGGGTGGGCAAGAGGAGTTCCTTTAGGAAGTAGCTTTTCAGTGCTCTTCCTGTTGCAACATGTGGAGAGGAAACAGAGGCCTGATTTCCTGACCCGTACAGGAAAGCAGGAACAGGTTGCTGTGAGGAGGTTTGGGTTGCTTTTCTTGGAAAGGAAACAAGAGCCAAGTCATCAGATGCTGTTAGCATTGTGCTCTGCTAAAAACATGTGTAAGACAACATGACTCATTACAGCCTTAATATTTGGTACTCATTTAGACATTACCGTAATTACAAGAGTGTGTTGTCATAATGGCGTGTAAGGTCAATCCAATTATAAAGTTGCCAACAGCATTTTTTTTTTCAGTAATGTATCTTCTTGAAGTTCTAAATGGTCTTACTTTTAAGAAATCAAAACCTTAGCACCTTTGTTTCTGCAAAGTTTCAGCTGCTATGAGAACAGCCTTATCAGTCTTACTAGTATTTGTGTAATGTCCTTGAAAATACCATAACAGTTCTCCCCAGATACCAGATGCCTTTCAAGCAATAATTTTCTGATCTGATCTTCCTTAGTTAACTATAACACTGGAAATTTTTTTGACTTGTAGGGCTGAGTAGACTTGAGTATTTCGGGTAGGCATCACATCTTAAATATCTAACCTGACTCAAGAATATTTCATTATTTTTCCATGGAAACAATGCGCACATTCTTTAATTTATTGCCTAGTTTTACTAAACCTGAATTCCACAGAAAATATTCTGCAAATTGTTTGTGAGTTCAGCCTGATAAGTGCAAAAAACCTTTCTTTTTTCCTACTCTTTTCTTGCCCCAACTTCTGTACTTCAAATAATGTGCAGACTTGAGTTCTTTTTATTCCTTTAGTCTTGATGCTGACTGTTGCTGCTGGGTAGCTTTACATTAATAGCTAGTGACCTAATTATTTGAAAATACCAAAGCATTGAAGAGTTTCAGGTATATAATATGGCTTGCTGGGTTTTTTTTGCTACTGCCATCAACTTCATATCATTTCCAGAATCATTGTTTCAGTAAGTGTCATGTTCTGTGCTCTCTTGGTGTAAATACTTTGATTTTAGAGTAACTAAAGAACAATAGGAGACGGGAAGTGAGAAAGATTATACCGAGCAGATTGGGCCAGATTAGAGGTTGAGTCCAAATAAATACAGTTATTTTGCCCCTATTTCATAATTTTTCTGGTAGGTGGGGGAAAAGAGCACGTAAGTAAGTAACAAGCGTTCTTTAGAGTTCAGGACATCATCAGAACAAAGAAATAACTGTGTTCTTTAACAGGGTGTGTCTCATGTGAGCATTGAGACTCAACACCGAGAGTCTAAATCACTTGTGTAGTAGTGTTAATTTTGCACTTCACCTATCTGTCCGTCTTTAAGCCTTCAGTATGGTAAATATTGAGCACATAATCACCAAAAGGGGATAGAATAATTTTCCAGAAGTTCACCTCTTTCAAATATTGTTAAGTAGCCCAGAGTAGTAATCTTTAAGTCTGATGCTATAAACTTTTCAAAAATCTGATCAATAGTCAAGGAATATGAATCAGAATGACAAGCTGTTTAAAATACTGGGCTGTGGACCACCGTGCTCCACCAGCAATGCTTAAGCAGATAACACAACTACTAGTTCTAAGTCACTACTGTAGCAGGTTTTGCTAACTTAGATGCCATCAATGTTAAAATGGAAGATCGGTGGAAATCAGGCAGAGTCACATATTATTCTAATGTTTTAAGTAGTGCATTTCCATACTTGGGCTGTAATTACTGGTTTCATTTTGGTCATTTTAGTTTTCTGCCAGGTTTGTGCTTAGAAATGGCAAGTGCCAGAACTGGTACAAAGGAGGGGGCAGGAATGGACCAGCCTGTAGTTAGATTGGCTTAGCCTGCAATTGGACAGCACACTTAAATTCCTCTGAAATTGGTACTCTTAATCTATTTTTCTGGATTTTATTTTTTTTTATTAAGGCTGTAAGCATATTCTTAGAGTTTTTTTTTTCCTCCTTGAGTAGTCCATGGGCATTCTTAAATTTTAAACAGTGCATGCTTGAGTGATACACTTGTCAGATTTTTTTACCTGAATTGTTCACCTTTCTTCAAGCATGTATTGTAAGGTGCCAGTATTTTTCAGTGAAATAAGCAGTCTGAGCCTACCATCAGGAAAGCTGGCAGCAGTTGCTGTTTCATCTGTCAAATAAACTCTGAAGTATTTTCTTCAGTATACTGTACAAAAATATCTGTTGTTCCTATTACTGTTACTGGAAAAACAGGGATGGCAGAAGAAAACCATGAAGAATTCTTTGTGGAAGAGTTTTGGAAACTGTTGGGTAGTTGTTCATCCAGATAGCTGTCCTGGAAGGAAAGAAGTATGTCCTGGAGAAACAACCTGTCCAAAATCCTGCTCAGCCATTCCTTGTGATTGGTAATATTAAAAGCAGGGGGTAGGTAAAACCAAACTGCTTCTACCCTTTGCTACACATTTCAGTTTTTTTCAGTCATGTCTTATTCATATTTGTGGCCTGGCTGTGCCTTCAAATTGTGACAGACTTTAGTTTAGCAATTATCATAATATTTTTAAGGCATAAGACATTTCACAGTGTATAAGAATAGGCTGTAATTGTGACAGAGTAATATCAGCATATCAATACCTTTTGAATTTGAACTGTAATGGGCACATAAATTCTTGATGCTAAATCCACCAGCTGTTTTCAGATACTACATGTGTTTCAGAAGCTCCACATAATTTCATTTCCATATAAGTACCAAATTCCTTTACCCGGGTCTCCTGGATTTGTTTTATTCAGTTCTTCAGAGGCAATCATGAAATTTGGCAGCATCTTCTCTAACTGAAAAGGGGGCTGTAGTAAGAAAGAATGGGCTGTGTTTTACAAAGGTTTTTGCAGCTTTTTTTTGTTCTACCTCTGTGTTTGTGAAGCACTATGAATCATTTTATGAAGCATTTTTCCCTTTAGATAGATTCTGAAGTTAAATAGACAATTGGCTTTTATGCATTTGTTGCACTTATAGAATTTGGAGAAACTTGTGCTGGTGGGTATGGGAGGGGATTTCGAATTTGCAATGAACACTGCATAGTTGTTCACAAACTTACACTGGCACTTTCTCTCCTTATCTTTCATTTCTGTGCTCCTGGTATAGCAGTATATGGTTTTCTGAGAAATGTGGCTTTCTGATTTGAACAATTCTACCTTATGCTGAATTCATGCATGAGGGCACAGAGCCATGGTTAGTCTTTGGGCAACATCTTCACTGCAGGAATAAGCTTATTTTAAAATGCATCTTTTCGAGTGTTGCAATGTTATTAAGTTGAGTGGCTTTCCCAATTTAAAGCTTAATTAAATGCTCATGATGAACATCTAGGGAGAGATTGTGTCTCGCTTGCTGTGGGATCTCTTCTGTTGCTGATGTTCCGCGTGTAACTCCCATTAGTGTTAACAGGAGTTATTTCAGACACATAAAGGTAAGAACAGACCTCAAAGTGATAAAGGTCAACGTGAAAAGTCATGATGCATTTCAGTGCAGTTCTGAAGAAGTAGAAGTCCTGATTTGTATTTTAAACCAAATCAGTAAGACAACTGCTGAAAGGTTTGGAAGGTGGGATATACAGAAATAGCCCTCTTAGGTTTTTTTTTCACCCGGGCTTACATTATCTTTTACAAAATAGAGCTGGGAACTGTGATCAGTGCTGTATCAAAAGACTGAGAAGAGATTCTTAATATTTATCACAAATTAATTTGGCACTAACCTGTGTTACTGTTTGTGATTATCTAATGCTAAATTGGTGAATAATGAGCCTGACAAATGGGAAGGGCCAAAACTTGGAGGTGCAACATTTCTAACTGATTCCACCTTCCTCTTGAAATTATTCTGTCTATGCATTTTACAACAACCACATATCTTATTTCTGTGTGGTCATGAGTTTGTATAATATATATGTATATATTGCTGCTTTTGGTGTGGTGACAGAATTTGTGCACTGGTAGTCAGAACGCCCTCTAGTGCTATATAGCAAGTGGTAGCTACTAATCACCAGTTTATGGAAAATTAAATGGTGGCTAATGTGCCTAACAGCTTTAAATTCAAGGTTGTGAATATTTTACCTTATGACAGTATTGCCATCAAAACAAGATAGCACAGAACACAGATGGAAACGGATAAATAGGAAGTATTTATTCTCTTGCACATACAGACTGTATTAAAATTAAAATCTAAGTATTTGTCAAAATAGGGAAAAATACAAGTTGAATACTGCTATATTTATTTATAGCGTGACACTTTCTATTGCTTGATACTTGATATTTTAGCAGGATTTTTTCAGTAATAAAGTGAACCAATCATGATTAAATTGTAAACTATAAATAATGGTGTAGAGTGCTAACGACATGCAAATGTAACTGGTATATGTTGGAATAACCAGCAAGCCTGCTGTTCAAGGATCATATAACAAAACTAAGATGACAGCCTTGATCCAGCCAGTTCAGTGATATTTATGTTGTCAGAATTAGAAGATAGCTTTCCAGTGATGTAAATTATTAGTACATATACATTCTGTCTGGTTAGTGTATACATAATGTAACTGGTCATCTGAGTGGTATTGCTTACATTCTTTTTGCATTAACTCATCGCACTCCATTCTCCTGGAATTAAAAACAGGAAATAGTTTGCAGTGTAACAGAAGCACCCAGTGTATTTAACCGCTGTGTTTCAATAGATGTGCTCTGTATTGTAAGTATATGACAAAGCATTTATTACTGTGTTATTGCCGTATTACAGAGCAAAGAGTGCTAAATAATCAATCAGTTAATGGTCTGTATGGCAGCTTGAACACAGCACATCCATTGTGCTTATGCTGTTAGAAGGATGAGTTTATGGCTGTAGTGTAGTTGCATGTTTAGCCAGAGCTTAACGTCCTAAACTGGAGCTGACACAAATATTTTTAAAATGCAGCTTCAGCAACAGTTTCCAAGTTCTCCAATATTTCAGAAGGAACAATCAAGGATTATCTCAAAGGTTCTCAGAGAAGTTATTTAGTTTTGTTGGAACAGGAGAGGGAGGGGGGACCATAACACAAAATACTTATTTTGACTTCCTTTCACAGACTATTATTAATTCTATTCTAGCAATTTTATCTGTTCCAAGTTGAGATACAAATATGGCTTGCTGGAAATATATTAGTAGAGAAAAACTAGCTGCTTTAAGTTGCAGCTGAAAAATGCTTTGAAAACCTGTAGCTACATGTCTTTAAGTGATATGACTTGCCAGTGAAGGGCTTGCACATTAAACTTGTTTTCCACTTGCTTTTGTGGTATGAAGGAGCCGTTTCTAAAAACAGGAGTAAGAAGTGTGTGCTAATGAATTGCTTTGTACTATCTGGAGATTTAAAGAGTAGCTGTAGTCCCTCAGTCTTTATCCTTTTGTAATTAGATGCTGTTTTCTTCACAGACAGCAAAAACACGGATTATGCGAATTTCTATCAAGGTTTGTGGGACTGCACAGGAGATGTACCTGATGAGCTGACGTTTAAACGTGGTGACGTTATCTACATTCTCAGCAAGGTATGGGATGCTACTGAGGCTACATAGCTGTAAGAAGAGAGCCATGGCAGAAGGGCACATTCCCACAGTTCTATGGGGGGAAACTGACACTCCCTTTCAGATCCTTTGTTTGCAATCAGATATTTACTGCAATTAATTATTTTGTCAAATGAACTATAATCACATTTAAAACATAGTCGTGTAACAGGAATTAACTTAAAAGCATGTTTATTTACTTGTTAAATCCTGACCATCATTTGTTAACTGATTTAACGGGATACAATGTGCTTTCTGCTTGCAAAAGTTAACCTTGTAGAATTTTAAATTGTCTTGTATGTTATGCTTTTTGTTTCCTGTTTTATATTCCTGACTGCTGATTCTGACTTTTGGGGCATCTTGCTACAGAAGATGGTTTGGTTTTTTGAATGATGCTTTCATCTTTGTATGTATATTGTAATTGTTCTGACAGTTCAGATTCCAAATTTGCTTCCTCTGACGGATTTGGGCAATTTTTAATTTACTACTTTGCTGTTTGCAAAGCAAATGAGAAATATAATTCCTCTCATCTAAAGTGATGATAGACAGTATAAGCATGAAATTTTATTCTACTTTAATGCTGGTTAATTTTCCTGTTTTTCTTTAACCCTCTCAACAAAACTGAAACCTCTCCTGAAATATATATCTCATGATCCATTGAAGTCCACTTCTGAATAATTCATGACAGGAAATTTCTCTTTTCCCCACATATTAGAAAAGAGCTGAGCTTTTCAACTTCTCATTGAAAAAAACACACCACCTTTTAAAATAGATGTGTAATATATATCTCAGATGTAATTGCATTCAATATAATTAATGCCAAAGTTATTGTAGGTTGTTGAAATACACACGTAGGTGCAGGAAAGCTTAAAGGCATTTGTTTGTCTTAGTTTCAAACTCTTCAGTTTTGTCACAATTGCTTTAAATCTTCTGTGATACCTTTAACTGCAATGTTTCCGGATAATAAATGTAACAGCTTCTGTTTAAATAAATTTAAGATTTATGGATAGAAAAATAGTCCTATATAAAAATATAGAAGACATATTACTAACGGTAATGTGACCATGTATGTCTTTTGAGGTATTTCATTGTCACTTAAACTAATAACTGAATTGCATTACTAAAGGCCAGATGACACTCTTGGATTGGGCAGACTTTCAAGCAGTTATACAGCACTGTATAAAATACATTTTATACACTGTATAAAATTTTAAATAACCACCTGGTCCCCCTTTCCGTTCCTCAAAAAAGCCCATGAACAAACGGATGCTACTGTACT
This sequence comes from Caloenas nicobarica, assembly GCF_036013445.1. Lineage (NCBI taxonomy): Eukaryota > Metazoa > Chordata > Aves > Columbiformes > Columbidae > Caloenas > Caloenas nicobarica. The sequence continues at coordinate 36,175,937 of NC_088246.1, read as the reverse complement.
CTTTGTGGGTTGTACCCTTCTGCTATGGTATGGGGACTAGTATTCAGCTTGTAGATGAAAAAAAATAATTTGCTACTCCTTCCCCAAAAGAGTGAGGATTTAAAAAATTGATTAGAATAGAAAACCAGTAGTTTAAGCTGTCCTCTGCATATCAACTGTCTTCTGGTCATGCTGTGATTAATCCAAAATCAGTCCTTGAAACAAGCTTGTTGCTGCTCCAGATATATAGAGCCTTCCTCTTTGGGAATGATTTCTGCTCCAAAATACAACCCAGAAAATTCAGCCCTGTTTCACTTAGAGGTTGTTACAGCTTTTTCAGAAAAATGAGTGTTGGCCACTACTGTCAGCTCTGAATTTAGAGTCCTTGGAGGGGAAACTGCCAGAGAATTATCTGTCTTAACCCTCCACTTGGTTCAGTTTCAAGGTCTGATCATTTATGAGCTCTTTGTCTGGTAAGTGGAAAATGTAACTGAAGGAAAAGTGAACCTAACCATCCTCAAGTGGGTCAAGACTTTTCTTCAAAAAATATTTCCTAGTCCACTACACTAATACTTGGATTTTGTGGCAGTGGGCAGGAATCCTCAGCAATTTTTTAATTTTTTCACACCATCTAGTGGTTGAAGATGGGAGATGCAGGTACTGACAGGAGACGATGTGTATGGATCCAAAATGGTGTCATAAATTCAGCTTCAGCCTGAACCTAGCTATGGCTTTATTGCCTTTCTATCATATGTCAACTAGGTACAAACATTACTCTTGAAAATCACATTTTGCTGATGAGGAAGTAAGAACAGGTATAGTGGTATTATGGTAGGAAGCGTGAAGCAGTAACAAAATATCAAGCATATTTGCGGAACATGTAATAGTGCTTTGTTTTACAATGAAATATAAATGGTATAGCCTCCTCTGACGAACGTGATAAGGTAGATATTTGTCTCTCCCAGCAATAGTCATGCCAAAGCAATACATTTTTACCTGCTTTTCACATACCTTTATAGACAATAGGGGAAAAGTGAATATTTTGTTTCCAAGGAATGAGATCATTAGTACAACAGAAGTAGTTATGAACCAGTTTAGCAAATTTGAGCATTGGTATAATTTAAATAAGGCAGAGAGGAGCAATATGTTACATGTAGGTTTCTAGGTGAATGCCTTTTAGGAGAATGAGCAAGGTTTCAGTTTGGCAACTTTTGCTTCCTAAAATAGCTATGTGTTATGCAAAGACAAATCCCCAATATTTTGCTTTAAACTGAACATCAAAATTCAGTGTTAGTGTAATGAGCATGATTTGCATCCCTGTACTCTGAGAACACGAATACCTATGCCCAGCTAGTGTAATTACTGTAGAAAATCATGTTTTCCCTGTCTTAAAGGTGCATTCAAAAACTCTTCTAGCTATTATCTAAATTATTTATGTCCGTTGTAGCTTTTGTGTGGCAGCAGTCCTATGGGCTCTTACAAAAAAAAAACCAACCCGAACCCTTTTTCTAGGTTTTTCTACCTTTGAGAGTTTCCTTCAGAAGTTGAGTTCTTAATCTGAGCAGAATTAACAGGAACTGTTGAAATAGTACTTGTTAACTTTTCTTTAAAAAAATAGTAAACTTTTCAGTTTAATTGATCAATGTATCTATACAGATAAACTCATACTATTGTCATTTTAATTTATAATATTATTGATATTCAAGTGGCTTTTATAACTTACACTATGAATCATGTAAACTTTCAGAAAACTATACACCCCTCTCCTGCTATGCAGTAGAAGACATTTTATAGCTCTACTCATAGAGGAACTCATTAATAACATTTCTTGCTTAATATTGACTATTAGAAATGCAATATTTTGACGTCCCATTTTCTAAAAGGATGATTGCTCTTAACTCCTGCTTATTTATGGGCTTGCCTTTGCTTTCAAGCCCATATGATAAATGAGGAAACAAACCATGACATAACAATCATTTTTATAAATCTTCCATAGCTCTTATTCAAGAAATAAATTTCCAGCATCAAAGACGGCTGTGAGTGGAGGTAGTGCTATTTTTTTTTTTTTGTTAAGTTGGGTGTGCACAATTTATGCAAGTGCAGCTCTTGCAGTATTTGTTTGTTTCCTTTGGGTGCATGTTTTGTGTTGGGAAACTCCATAGTTTCATCAGCCAAATGCAAGTCGTAATGGAAATTTACTTAGATTTTAGCAGGCACCTGCTTACTAGAATTACTGACATTTCTTAACTTGTAAGCTAATTCAATCCCCATCTCATTTATACTTAAATTTGCATTAAAACAAATAATAGTTGAAAATCAGAAGTTATATCTCAAACTGGAATTATCCTTCCCTGTTATTATTTCAGTACATGCCAATGCAATATAATGCCGTTCACTCTGGTATTTATGATTCGTGGAAATCTCATCTATGACTTAAACCTTTGCTGTAGGATTTTCCATGAAAGTAGTGTGTTAAGTTGGTCTCTAGATTACCGTTTATTCATTTTGTTCTTTCAATGCAAGAAATGTCTGTTAAAATGCTCACATCTCAACTCGTATTTTTTGCTTAGTGAAAAGACAAAGAAATCTCCATTGCTCAGATTACTGCTTATGAAATAAAGTACAACTCAACAGTGCAGCTGTTTCATAATCAGTGTGAGCATTTTCTACATTATCTGTATAATCTTCATAAAATGCATTTATTCAGTACTTTTAAAAAATATGTGAAAGGGATACTAAAATCCTGAGTGTGATTTTTGTCAGGTTATTTTCTGACAGATCATACCGCGATCCATATTTAACAGTAATTTCTCTTTCCATGCCTGCACTGCCCATGTCTACCTTAGCAAACAAGGAGTACCAACAGGAGATTTGCAGAGTAAAACACTTAGTGCTGAGGCCCCGGTGTCCACACTATGGGTTTTCAAAGCGGTTTGGTGTCTGAAGAGGTCTAGCCTGGTTTTGTCAAGTTGAGAACTCATTAGTGGTTGGAAGGCATTCAAGTTTCATTCTTCCATTTCAGTTTCATGTGATAGAAATCTCGTGTGTGCGCGCTCTGAGACGGACGGCTCTGCAAAGTGAGCCAAGGTGGGGAAAGTGGGAGCACTGGGAGATTCACTTCAGTGGGACGATTCTGATCAAAACTAAAAGACACTTCCTTCTTCTGGTTTGTTTAGGTATATTTCTTCGGAAAAAAAAAAAAAAAAAAAAAGAGATACATGGCTAAACATAAGAGCAAAGGCCTTTAAATGGAAAGTTAGTTAAGATAAACTAATGCAAAGTGACTCCAGTTCTCTCAGTTTACTCACGTACCTGATTAGAAAAAAATTTGGCATTGTGTCATCTAATGGAAAATAAAATGAGGCTTCTGTCATTGCAGGGTGTTTTCAGGGGCCAGTTGTTTTGGTTCAGAATTCAGTCTGCTTACCCTGGTTTATATTGGAACTCTTTAATTGGTGTCTATTTTGTTTCATGTCAGTGTAGGAAGTGAAACCTAATAGCGCAACTGTACAGTAAATCTGAGGCTTATATTCTTAAAGATGGCCATTTTATTGCTATCTTAAAACAACTCTACTACCTGTGAAGAAGTCTCATTCAGTTATCTAAAACATTTGTCATTTTCTACTTTTTAGAGAAAATGCTCTTCTGTGCCAAAAATGCTCCCTGGTTGATAGTGTATCATTCAGCAATTACACCAAAGGAAGTTCTAAAATTTTTTAGTTAGTCTGAATCTCCTGGATGAATTAGAGGTGTTTTAAAATATTATCTTGCCAAAATTGCCTCCCAAGATATTCTTAGAAAAAAATTTCTCCCTGTTTCCTGCACAGCTTTAACTTGATACAAGAGGCTACTTATCTTAACCCTGAACAAGGCTACAGATACATTTTGCTTTTCACTTTTAAGATTTGCAGTTCTTCAGCCTGTAAGATAGTATTACTTATAGTGCCACTGGAAGAGGGCTGAAGAAAAATCTTGAATTCACACACTTCAGTTGTGTTTTTTTTAAAATACAACTCCATTGTTTTCTTCAAGGCATTCAAACACAATGATGATTTTCAGCAACTCTTTTTAAAAACAAAACAAATAAAAAATACACCCCACAAACACAAAAAACATACCATATGTATTAAACAATAGGGACTAATTGCACCAGGAACCAGATGTTCTCAACTTTTGCCTAAGTCAGTAGAAGTTAATATGGTGCAAAGCATCTGGAGATCCTCATTTACACAGAGGATCTGTTCTGAAGGTAGAGACTATTTTGGAAATCCTCTTGTATATAAAAATTTTCTCTTCCTCCATATCAAAATTCTCTTCTACATAGTATAAAAATCTGGGACTTAAAACATATCTGTGAAAACCGGGTAGTGTATTTCTACCTACTGTGTTTTCTTCAAGTGCAAAAACTTTTATGAACAGTCTCTCATGGAGTCATAGGTATGTACATATCGGTGCAGGGAGCCTTGCTGGGATGGGGACACGGAGAAGCATCTGCTTACAGTGTGTGCAGCTGAGAGCATATAAGGAGCCCATAAACCCTGATGGGATTTTTTTCCCCTGCTATCACAGCATACTGTACAGAGAGTGTTCTGCCAGCATGTTACATGTTAAGTCATAACCTGTTCCTTTTTGCCCTGGGAAGTTGCTTCACTTTGGTTGATAAATTTCTGCTGAGGAGGAAAAAATATCCAGTCTTCCAGACAGTGAAAACACAGAAGTAGCTTAGAAAGCATTTGGTCATTTGTTAAGGTGGTTGTTTTATATTATTTGCCATAATATATTCCACTGCCCTGGTGCTTGTCTTCCAGGGGTTGTGGTGGCCCCTTCTGCCTCCTGTCCTTGCTCAGCATTGCCCGGCATGTGGAGCATTGCCCGGTGTGGCAACTGTGCTCCCAGTCCCATGGCAGAGCTGCGGCCGCACACTTGCGCATTCTCCTCATTGCAGGGCAGCTGGATCTGGCCCTGCCCCCCTCTCCTATCCCTCGCTTTGCCTTGGAGCAATTCATTTTGCAGTTATTGAATTTCTTTGGAGAGTTATTTTCATACAGCGAGCATCACAGCACCTCTGGATCTTGATAGCATTTCTACATAAGGAGAAAGCAGCTTTGTGTTAGTAATTACCTAACATTGTCAGGAGCTGACTGCAGGCCTCTTTCTAGTGATAACAGAATAACCACATAATGTAGCTTTATAGCACATGATTAATAGAAAATAATTACACATCCTACAAAGGGATGCAATATTTCTTATAAATTGACTACAATGGTTTCCTGTAGATTAAAGGACTCTTCATTATTTTATCAGTCCTTCTGTAGTTGCTTGCCTATGTTAGCAGTGATGTTAAGAGCTGAATGCAGTGAGGGATACCAGATGCTAAACCCAGTGGTACCTGAGATCTAAAGCCCATGCTTGCAAAAGCAGTGGGTTTCCCAACTCTTAAGAATTCCTATAAAACTCCTAACTGTATTCATATCCTTCTGCATATTAATCATTATTTCCCACAAATGTCGGCTTCAGACTTTTATTCTACAAATCTTAAGCAGCCATTATAGCCGTACGGACCTCACAACAGCAGTGTATTAATTAAATTATGTTGCTGTGAAGGAGTTTATAATTGGTAATGTTGATAGAAACAATACATAAATTTGGATTTTATATGTGGCTTCAAGAAAGGACTGGGGGGGGCTGCTTATCTGGCTGACTAGTAAGCACTCTTTTGTGGTCCTGAGGACAGAAAGGAGTGGTTAGGAGTTTAAAGAGAGATGTCTGTACTTTAATCAGTTTAAAAGGGGGGTGTTATATAATTATTCTAAAACCTGAGATTAAAGTTTTATATTCTTGGTAGCCAGGTATCTGCATTATGTTTTTGTTCAGACTTTTATAGACTGCAGATAGTTTAATTGGGATTCATATTGCTCTTGAGACCCATGCAAAGAATAGTAATGTAAAGTAAAAGCTTCTGTGTTGCAATATCGTCTGTATGGTATAATGGTTGCAGTGAGTCCTAAAATTAGTTTACTGGTCTGTTACATCAACATTCATTTCATCTTTTCACTTAGTTTCATGCCAGAGCAGTAAGTGGTATATTACTAAGTAGTAAAAACCAGAAAGTTTTCAAAACAGCAACATGCTTTTAATTTTAATTTGAGGTATCTGAATGGTTTCTTTAAAACCAATTATTTCTAAGTTCCTGTAGTGTTGCTATGTGGAACATTTTCAATGGACAATGTAGTCCACAGGCTTTTTCTGTGCCATTTGTCATATGCAATTTAATGCCACTTCCCTCATTTCATGTATTGTTTGTTTTTTTGGCTGATGTCTAGCAAACCTTGCTTAATCACTCTTGTCAGTGACTTCATGAGTTCCATGTAACAGCTTAAAAACTTTTGTTGCTTTCTCTTGGAGAGATTTATTGCTGAGATTCCAGTAGTATACGTGAGTACTGCTCCTTTCAGCAATTTCCCACTTCAGTTTAGATATCCAGTTTGTATATTTAACCAGTGTATTGTGAGATAAAACATAGATTTTTAAACAGACTGATCTGGAACATTATAATCCTCAGCGTCAGGGTATTATTTAGCCCTTAAGGATTTAGCGTGTAATGTGCACGCTCATGGGAAAGGTTATGAGCAGTTCTTAACTTCTGTGGAGAGCAGAGTGCACTGAAGATCGGCTTCAGATGCCTCGAGACTTTCAGACCAGACCCATCCCCAGCAGCCTGTTCTGCAGGGAAACACAGAAGAAGGTGGAATTATTTTTGCAGCTTTCTGCTTTGTGTGTTCACATCATAAATGAAGGTTTTCCTGCTGCTTTTTATGTGGATTTTCTTTAAAACACACTTACTGCAGCGTTTTATGGCTGGTAGGATAGAATCTTTTAAATCACCAATTCACCGTGAAGAGAAGGAAGAAAGTGTTTAATTTAAGACTAGTGTTCAGCCTTCCACAATAAGAAAATGAAAAAGTGTGTCTGTGCCTGCATGCAAGTGTGTTTAAAAAAAGGGGAAAAAAAAGAAAAAAGTCTGGGCCCACATGGATGTGGGCCATCAGCAGGGCTTCATCGCAGTTAAGCACAGGGAGAGCTCAGTACACTAAGCACCTCATAGGGCCCTAGAGAACTCTCGACCAGGCCAAATATGCCAGCAGCAAATCATTATAGCTCGGGCTCTAATGAAACTCCATTAACCCTTAAGCTCCACTTGACTATTTATAACCGAAAAACTTTGTCTACAGTCAAAAGAATAGCTTATAGTGTCATCTCAGTAGGACCGTTAATTCAAAATTCTGCAGCCTTTTGCTTTCCTCATCAGAAGAGTTGCGTAGCAGGAAGCAGATGTTGCTTATCAGAGATATCTGTGTATTTTGTGTTTTCCGTGTTTGTTCCAAAGTAATTTCTATTTTACTAATCATTCAATTTTGAATGGGGTCTCTGTTTTAATAATGCTTCATTTGTAACTCAATATATATGTGTGCAATTTCAGCTGTTACAATTTATTGAACTGCTGTTGGGATTGATCTTAAAATATTTACCTCATAGGAAAAAAATTAAATTTGGATCCCACAATACTCTTACTTGGTATTGCTTTTGGAAGATATTATTTCTTTAAACTATTATAGTTCATTTTGTTTCATATTTATCTCACTAAGCCTAAACAAATTTCAAACAAAAGTACATTAGTCATCTGTCAGACATATGAGATCTGCCATAGAATTTTCTGCAAGCCTAAAGCAATAGTAGACTTTGTCCGTAGAAAGAGATTATGCATTAGATATATAGTGTTCCCTTCACATCCGAGTTTAGTAGTATTTAAAATAAGTTGATGGTAAGTTTCTTAGAGTTTAGCCTTGTGATACTGAAAGAATCTCAGTTGATTCTTGTATGTCAACATTGTGCTATTAGATTTAAGTTACAAAGATAAGGTTTTTATTTTTTGTGATAAATAGAGGATGGAGAGGTCAGCTATTTTTAGTAGGTGTTAGAGAAGCATGGCCTTAATTAAGAAATTTTCCTGAGTATGCCTGGCCTTTTAAAAATTTAACTTCTGTCTTTGCTGCTTTGCCTAACTCTGCATGCGAATGCCTCTAACAAAAAGATACAATGTTTTAATTTTCAGTTGAAATGATTATAACTGTATATAAGAGAAAGCATCCATAAGGAGTTGCATACAAAACTCTATTGCATTTATATCAGACTAAAGGTTAATATTGCATATTGTTTTCAATTAGGAGTACAATAGATTTGGCTGGTGGGTAGGAGAAATGAAGGGAACCATTGGCTTGGTGCCTAAAGCCTACATAATGGAGATGTATGATATTTGAGAGGCCTGGGTAAGTACATTTTAATCCAATCTTCTGTAATGGCTTATATGTTCCCTTGTTCTCTGCTTCATAAGTACTTCTTTCCTGGAACCTTCGTAGAAGTCCTGTTAACATAAAGATTATGGCAAAATATATTGAAGGTTCAATTAAAGCATTTTTCTGGGATTCTATACGAAATATTAAACCACAGTATACAAAAAAGTATATGTATTTTGTAACTACGTTGATTTTTTTTTTTTTTTTTTTTAAAAAAAAAAACAAACTTGTTTTGCTTTCTAGTTAGTTGTGTTATGTAGGCATCTATGCAGAAAACTGCGGAAGGGGATATAAATTTCGACTGGGTTTGATATGCATGTTTGAGGTTTTTTGGTTAGTGATAAACTTTCACTTCTCTCTCCCTAATCAGGAGAAATCTGCACTTGAAATCAAGAGTGGTGTGCAGCTGCAGTTTACAGACCCGGCCTCTGAAAGGAGAAGATTCTGCCGTACACATTTTGTGGTTTCAGTGAACGTACTCAGATCGTTGCCTTGTGTATATTAAACATTAAAAACTGTAATTGATCATAATTCTGCGGAAATGTTCTTCGTAGCCACTTTTTATAGAATTGTAATCCTAGGAAATTAAATAGATGGTAATTAACATATGGGGCATGAGCAGCCAAATAGTGCCTGTTGCTCTTTTCTTAAGCAGCACTCTGTATAGCTACAGGTTCGTGTTCTTTCAGGGAATTTGGCTGTGTTTTCCTGTTCCTCAGATTTAGAACTGAACTTCGAAAGTAGAAGACTATTAGTCAGTTCATGCATACATTAACCCTTCAATGCTCACCATACATTTTGTGCAGTTTCCTAGGAAAATCAAGGGAAATTTATGTGTAATATTGCAAATCTTCAGGCCTGCTTCCAGGTGTTTTTGTATTATGTGTTTTAGCTAATGATTTATTTTTCTCATATATTTAGTATTATATTGTTAACTAATATTTCGTTGCCACAAAATGAAGGCTTAGTTCTTTTGCTGATGTAATAAATCAGCCTGTGTGGCTATATGGACCTGAGACCATTCTGACTTGGAGATATGAATTATGTGAAAATTTGTAAAAATATATTAAACCCCACAGTTTTTGCTAAGTTAACATGAACTAAATGTCAGGTAAGAATGATTTTTGTCTGTGGTAGCGTGAAATATTTTATCTGTACCTTACAGGATGCTTTTACAGAGTCAAATCTGGATACCTTTTTCATATGTGGAATTCTGATTTAAGTTGTGCAACAGACATCTTCAGCTCTACGTGGATCAGTAACAGCTACCTGCAGTCTTTGTGTCAAATCCAGAACTCTGCGGCTAAAAGCATCAGTCAAAACATGAAAGTATACACTAAAATCCTCTCACTTGCATGGACAAAGGAGTTGGGCAGCTCAGAGTTAATACTTCAAATCCTCTTGTTTTGGAGATGCGCTTTACTGTTCGCATGCAAGATCAACTTTTTCGAGTCCTCCCACACACTTGATTTGTGAGACCCTTAATCTGCCAAAGAGGCAGGTCAGGCCAGTCTGCGAACTGCTGAGCCTGTGCAGGTCCCCTTGTAGTTGCTTGTGCTGTTTACGCTTCAGGCGGGCCCTGGAAACACTGTGGGTTAAAAGGTAACGTTAGTCTGAACTCGGATCCTCTCACTAAGCTAAAATGTGGTGCTTTATTTCAGCTAATGTACGATACTTGATGTTGCGCTGGATTCTAATAGGAGTCAAACAGGTTACAGAGTTTTATTGCGATTTTTTAAAAAAGGAGATGGTCATTGAAATGGATTCTGTACGTTATCAGTGAAGCATTAAAATGATAGATTATAGTCTTCAGATCTTTTACTACTTTAATTTATCAAGTGCACTTGTGGATTGTGTACAGAATGTGAAGCGTTAATATCAGGGCCAGAAAAGCTCCTTCTCTCTTGTTAACATGGCAGCATAATAAATCTGCCCACCGAAACGTCTTTTTACTAATTAAGTAATTCCGAATTCCACCACCACCTACTTTTTTGCGGGGGGGAGTGGGAAGGAAATCCCTGCTTTCATTGAGACGAAGTGCGTATTTGCGAAACTTTGATTTAGGACAGGACCAACGCGGGGCTGGCGGGGCCGGGCTGGGAGCGGCTCCGCGGGCAGCCGGGGCCCGGGGGAAGGGAGGAGGCTGCTCTGCGCGGCTCTGCGCGGCTTTCCGCGGCCCTGCGCTGCACTGCGCGCCCGCGGCGGTAGGTGGCAGCAAATTTTCATGGCAGGGGAGGAAGCCGAGCCCGTCCCCTTCTCCCTTCCGTGCGCGGCCGCCGCGTTTCCAGGAGAGGGAGTCCTTCCCCAAGCCATGAGCCGCGGGTCCGCCGAGCGCTGCCTCTGCTGGGTGGTGGCAGCCGGAGAAATCGCGAGTCTTTTGTCTGTAGTTCTTTTTTAGGGCTTTTCACCCCTCTTAGTACATGGGAGACGGGGCGGGGTGGGGGGAGAATAAAAAACCTGCCTTAAAATTCGAATCGTGAAGGATGTCCTGAAACTCACTTGAAGTGTCTTGGAATAAACCAGCAATGGACCACAGATGAATTGTTTACTTTAAATCTGTGCAAATACCATAACCTTTTTTGGATAAGAAAATCTTCCATACTACTTGAACAAAACTCAATGGTAGAAAATGCTAATTGCTTTATTTTAGTTGTTTACTTGGGTTGCACTTGCCATTCTGTGAACAGTAAAACAGCTCAGGTTTTGAGAGGTGATTATAAGTCGCATTTTGTATAGCGTTCTACTTGATTATTTGCTCTGTTCTGGATTTGTACTATACTGCCATTAGATCTTACAATAATGTTCTACTCTGCAAATTTTTAAGGTTCAAATAAAGTTTAATTGTTTGCAAACTGTTATGATGCTAATAATTCAACAGCCTGCTGTGTTACTAATGAAATTACTTTGTTATGATTAATTTGGAAAATAGTGTGTTGATTGTAGTAATTAAGCACAACAAGGTGAAGTAAATGATTCTAATGCCATCTGGCCTCCAGACTGAATGAAGAAATGAAATGGGGCTGTCATTTGAATTTATTCAGAGAAGTAAGGGTAATACAAATGGTTTTTATAGCAGAGGCACCCGGATATAATCATGGCACACTCTAGTATTTTTTCATGTACTTCTCTATACAGACAGCTGGTTCGTGTATTTTCCTAGCGTCTAGTTACGATATACCTCTTTGTGCGTACTGCCACTTATTACCTGTACTGATGGGAGTGTATGTGCAGGTTCTTTCATCAGAGAGATCTATGGGTAAGATTTAGAGAAGTGATGTGCATCAACTTACCTTTTGCTCCTCCATTAATGATAAAAACTTCTTTTGACTGGAATTAAGCAGAATGTGAATGCTAATTAAGATGCCATTCTATATGTGAAGCCAAATGCATAAAGTTTCTTCTTTTTGGCTCTGCAGCCTGAGTATGACACAGCATTAGAAGGAGCGTAAAGAATAACCCTTTAGAACCTGATCCAAAGACTTTTGAAACTGAGCAGCTATTAAATTTGGTTGCTTGTGGATCAGGCTCTCAAAACTGTAACTCAAAACCAGGCAATACAATTTCAAAGTGCCTTTTGCTGAATACTCTTTGTCCTCTTTCTGAAAGAGATGCAATTATTTCCGTAAGCTGAACCGAACAAAAGAAAGGCATGGACTTTTCTGTAGCCAAAAGACTACGTTTCATCCATTTTTCTATCTCGGGTAAACCAAAACAAACTTGTGGCTGTATATCAGAGTCCTGGCTTGATAAAGTTCACTGGGATCTGTAGAAAAGCTGTAAAATATTAAAACGTGTGACAGTAGCCAGGTAGATGACAACGGCGTGCTCTTCAGCTGCATGAGCCATTTGATGTTTCTCTCATCTCCCTCAGCTTGATGAAAAATTTATTAGTATGTAACTGTGGGAATAAGCATATGCATGGAAACCTTATAAACAACTTTCCACTTTACGTAGCACAATGTACTGATAAACTGTAAGACCTTCACTTACCAGGGTTTCTCTGAAGCTGACATTTCTCAGACAAGTGTCTGCTTAATTCCACCTTTATTTAGAAAAACTGACAGTGAGCTCAGTGAAAGAGTGCTCTGCCAAATCGGCATCTCTGTCCTAGAGTTCATTTCCTGCCCAGCATCCCATGCCTTGCTTTGAGGGAACAACACCAACCAACTTCACACTGTGGACTTAAAATTGTGGATTCAAGCTGGGTGTAAGCACAGTATTTCATGCTTCTGGGATGAAATTGTGACTTGGCCAGTCTCTCCTTCCTACTGGAAGAAGCAAAGGGGGGCTGAGATGGTGACGGGATGTGCAGGTCAAAGGGATTCTGCTTTTCTAACCCAACCGTGTTGTGCCAATGAATATATATATGTATATTTTCCCTTTAAATTTTAAAGCAAATCAGACAGTGATAAGCCACGAATTGTTACATCATAGCCTTTTATGGATTTGTTTAGGAGAGATTTTTGTAATGGGATCTAGACAATTCTATTTCTGCTGCCTGGAATTTTCCTTAGTCCAAATTACCAGACAGAGAAATTCATAGGAAGCTGGGTTCAAAGCGAAGTAGAGGAAAAACCTCTGCACCTGAAAGCTATGCCAAAATGAGTCAAATTTAAAACTGGAAATTTCAGCTTCTTCCTAGCCTTTTGGGATGAAAAAGTCTTTTGATTAACAGGAAAAACTTAAAAATCCAAGGTGTCATCTTGTGGCAATGTGTGGAAGAATAAAGTACAACAGTGCAGGCAGTCTGAGAAGAAGAGCTGCTGGTAGATGAAGAGGCAGATAGTTTCATATGCCACGAAAAACCAATCTTTTTATTTTCTGCTGTAGCAAACTGATGTGTTGGAGCTTTTATCCTAAAGCAGTGTCAATGTCTCACAACCCATAGAATAAACTTCCTTTCACCCTCCATTGTAAAGCAAGTGCTACTCCATAAAGATGTTTGATGGCTAATGAGCATTTTACAGCAAGACTTTAAAGTTTATGCTGCGAGATGAAAAAAAAATTTCCACATTCAGTTACAGTGAGAGAATTTATGTTGGCAGAATAGAATTACTGGTTTGGTCACTTTCAGTCTGCCGTAATTGCTCGCATACTTGTAAATAGTGCCATGGGATTTTTAATGGCCACAGGCAACGAGGATTTTAGTTTTATACCTCATGCTACAAGACAGGGTATGTGGCACCACAGAACGGACCCCTGTGCAGAACTGCCTGGGTTAAAGGGGGGGAAAAAAAGGTATTACACAGGATCATTATCAATCTTTCAAACGCCAGCAGCACAGAAGTGTGCCTTGGCAGTCTCCCACCCAAGAGCTGACATGGCCCAATCCTGCTTTTTAATAGTCAAATCTAATAGGGTCAGCATGGGAAGAGCAGAGCGCAGACAGTCTGACAGGCGTGGGCAACTCTGTTTATTCCTTGGCGATCTTCGGCCGCTGAGACCTATTTCAGTTTGGAAGGGAAAAGATGAAATCTGTAACCAGTCATGTGGCATCAGGGAAGTGAAGGGACCTTCTTCCTTTTCTGCTGCTCTCTTCCGAGAGGACTGCCATTCTGTCCTTATATTTAAATTAAAAGCAGTCAGGCACGAATGCACATGTATGTGCGGGAAGGAGTAGGTTTTATTATATAGTCACTTACAATGATGTTTTGATGCTGGTTTCTCCTTTCTAAAAGGTGTTTATGTCTGCATGCCCATAATAGCCACACTACCTTTGCTATAGAAAAATGTTATTTCTACCTTTTTAAAAAAAATCTAAGGCGCTCTTCTAGGAGCTTCTCTCTTGTCCTGCGTTTCCCATCATGATACTACTCTTAATGCATTATGCCAGGTGCCTCTTATCAAAATCTGTGTGTCTTTTGTGACACTGATTTTTGTTTGCCTGTACTGATAAAATACTCCAGGCTCATTTTTTGCAACATCTTTTTCCCCTATTTTCAAGCTAATTCTGGACTTGGTTTTAAGGTATTATACCACACTGAAAGTGGGGAGGGTAATCTGTGCATCTAGATTTCTGTTACTTAACAAAACACCTACATAATCCACATTAGCAATTATGAGAACTATTTTGTAAGGTCTATAAACTAACCAGCTCCCTATCCATTCATTCTTTTCTGCTTCCGAGACTGGCACATTATAGATGATGTGGGTACTTAACCACTTCTAGACTGAGATGACATATTCAGCTACTTACTGTATTACAATAGCTGCCCAAGGTCACCTATAGGTCGTTATTGACTTGTGAGCAGAGTTGCCTTCCCTCTAATGTATCTAGCATTGCTTTGAATGCAGCGTTCAGGAAACAAGCATCTCCTTTCACAGGCTTCGTAAATTTTCAGAAGGTGAGCAAAACTTCAAATGCAGAGGCATCACCCAAAATTCTCTCTCTCACTAAGCCATGTTTATGACTTGCACTTCTGTAAATACTCTGTCTTCACCATACTCCTGCATCCATTTACTTATGCAAAATTATGAAGAGGAAAATGTGTACCATGAGGGGTCTTGAAACATCAGAATTTTACAGAATTAGGTCAAGTTGATGTTTCAGGTGCAGGCCAATGAAATTCCTGGTTGAGAGTGTGAATCTGTACCAGTGGTGGTCTGTGTCACACTTAGACGAGCAGTGGAGAACGAAGACCTATGTGGCTGGCCCTTGGCTGAAAACTGGTCCTTACTGATCTATGTTCAATATTATCTTGGGCCTTTGAGCTGCAGTGTTGCTACCAAACATCTCTAATAAGTTCAATGAGCTAGCAATTTATGCAGGCGTTTGTCCATCAGGTGTGGACTGGGGTTTTGCATTATAGCCTGATCTGACAGAACGACGTACCAGCCATGAGGTGATATGTTCCCATTTACATGCCCTTGGACAAGCTGATGATTGCAAGAAGCATACGTGGACCACAAAGGGATCTCATTATGCCCATTTCATTAAATAATAAAGATAATGTTATGTCAGTGGAATTCTATTTTGCACATTCTGGTTGATGTTGCCCCTGTTAAGGAGGCCTTCGTGCAAAATACCTTCACTTAGATGTCAGAACATTTGAAAAACAGGGAATATGTGTCATAGGAATTCAGTCTAAAACTGACCAGAGTGACTCCTAGGGATCACTGAACTGACCAGCTACTGCGAGCATATTTATTTCACTTGGTAAGCAGCTTTTGATTATTAATTAATTGTGATAATTCAGGCAATTATTTCAATAATTTTGTCTAGTTAACAGTAACAGTAGACATACTGTTTGCTAAATGTATTAACTGAAATTACAGTAGCTATTCAGACTACATTCATCATAATAATTATTAGCGTCTGCCCTTCCCATGTCTGTGGGCTCTTAAATGTTCTGCTCATCCTGAGTCTCGTCATTTCTGCTGGTATTACTGCAAAAAATTGAAATGTAGGCAGTTGTCAATGACACAAACGTCTTCCATCTTTTCCACTGTCTGCTTCTTGAAAACAGAGTCAGTTCTGCATGTACAGTCTGAAACAAGGGAATTTAGCCATGTGACTCCCTGTTAACCTCAACGAAAGTTATGTAGGTAATTCTTAATTTGAGGGCACAGTATTAACTTCTTCTTGACAATAGTAAGCATTCAGTCATGTAGTTCCCTTGGCTTCCTTGGATGTGCTTCTAAAACTTCTTGCTGATGTGAAATACAGGATTTAAAATCAAGTTGTTAGTGCTGTGTAAAGTTAATTTTTGTGATTTAAAGGATACCCTTAACCATGAGTTAGCCACCTGCATATTGAATGCCGATTTGTCTATGAAGTATTTATTGACATTCAAAACCACTCTGTGCCCAGCACTTCACGAATACGTGGAGTATTATGAACACAAACCCAATGGTTTTGGTGATTCTGATCTCCAGCTGCTCAGAGAAGATCTCCTTGGTGTGAGATAGTTCTTGTTACCAGATGGAAGCATTTTATGTGATACTCAATTCGAACTCCCAGTTCACACACTGATGGTCTGTAGACTCTGGGCTGAGGTCTGATTGATTACACCAGGATTAATGGGGACTTACTCTTCCGAAAACATGGCAGGTATGCCAGCTGTATGCCAGTGTAGTGAAAAGTTGTGTTTGACTCCGTCTGTTTCATTGTCCTCTCCCTTTCCCTACCAAATCTAAATTGTATAGGGGCAGATATTGTTACTGTCTTCAGTAACCTTTATTATAGACAGCTGTCAATGGCAGATGAATGCTTTGGCCATGCCTCTATCCTTTCAGCCAAGGAGTAAGTGTGTAATAATGAGGATTTATCTTGTTATATGAGTATACTGACACAGAATTATAACATCTGTATATGGGCCACTGACAGTCCCCGTGTCTCCCAGTATATTCTATTTTCTCTAGACCGAATTTATTGCTCTCATGATTAACTCCAATCCTGAGGACTTAATGGAGTCGCACATTCTGGAAGTAGCAGGACATACAGCTCTTGCCCAGCTGTGAGCCTGTGCGGTGCCTGCTCCGGTCTGCCGGGGTGGAATTCCACCCCTTCTGAACGAAGGGTGGGTGACGCAGTGCATAGTTTTAGAAGAAACTCCGGCCTTTTTTATCATTTGCTCCATCTCACGTTAGGAATGCCTGAGTGACCTTTTGTTCGCAGTAAGGCTTACACCTCTAGTTCGCGAAATGGGATCATGTTAATCATTGGATGACACCGAGAAATGACAGGCTTACGTTGCTCCCAGGTAGAGGCAGATTAGGCAGAAGGTGAAGATCTACAGTGGTGAGGTTTGTTGCCTGGGGAGCTTCTGCAATTTCGATTTCTGGGGGATTTGGGGAACCTGTGGCAGATGAACTCACCTGGGAGGAGTGACTGAACCACGGCGATTCCTGCCCTGGGGTTGGGGCATGTGCTAAATGACCTCCTCAGTTCTGTTCCAGGCCAGTTCTCTGCAAGTCCGTAGTTAGCGGTGACCTGACACGTCTCTGAAGTGGCAAATTAAATACAAGTCCAGTCTTGGTTTCTCTTTGCCTGTTAGACTGAAAATGCTGCTGCTTTGTGGGTTTGCATGTTCCTCATCCCCTTTCAGCTTCACAGGCTCTGAGCAGGAACTGAGTTCACTATTTCCTGCCCAACAAGCATGTTAGTTCATTACCTCAGTAATTAATTTGGCCCACAATTGGTATCTTTTAAAAAAGTTAAAGGCTTTGCCTTAAAACGTGTTTAGCTGTACCTGATATTAAACCAATTTTGAGTATGTGCAACATTATGTTGATTCTAATTGCTGCGGAAAGCATTTCACTCATGCATTTTTAAGCAAAATAGCTACAATTTCAAATTATAACCATTTCTTCACCTTAAGTAGTTAAATTTCAGTTACCACTTTTTGATGTCTAAATGTCTTAGGAAATAGAGAAAAAGATAAAAATAGTCTTCAGTTTTGTCTGTTTTCTCTCTCCCCTTTTCTGAGAACAGAAAGGGATTTTTTCTGGGTCCACTCAAGTAAACAGCAGCATTCTCATCCTTATAACAGGCTTTGGATCAGGTCTGCCTGTAAAGATAGTCCTCTTTTTCTTTTTTTCTTTTTTTCATACTCTTTAATTGAATGTGTGACATATATTTAGCCCTGGCAGTATTCTTTATCTCTGTGAGAAGTCCTTTTAATTCTCTGTATAAGAATGTGCTCTGTGATGTGGCTACCTGATTTTATTGAAACTCATGTCAGAAAAAAAAATTATTGCCTTCCCTGTCAAAACTGACAGTAATTACGAGTCCAAATATATAGCTGTGATTGACTTGTAAAACTAAATCTGTAATATTTCAAGTTTGTAAGTTGACTTGTGCAGCTTTCAGGAAATATAACCTAGTATTTTCTTTGCAAACTGACATCTCTTTATCCATTTCTTTTATCATCTTTGTTTTTATTTTTGAGGACGGGGAGTAGACAGCACTTACATAGAACGTACTGGATGGCATTTAACAAGTCTGCTTCTGGGAAAAAATATGCTTTCTAGCTAAATGGCAGCTAAAGGGAAGTCAGGAAGGTATAAGTGCACAGTTCCTTTTATGTGCTCCTCTTTATGCATAATCTTTCAGCAATAAATACTGCATATTGATTACTTAATTGTAATGGAAACATGCTTGGACAGGAGCAATGTTATAGCCTATTTACTGTCTTGATTTTTAAAGAGTTTTTAAATCTTAAAATGGATATTGCACTAAATGCAGCGCTGTGCTCTTGTGTGCAGAACTTTGTGTAGAAGGACTTTCTCATCAAGGCTGCGTTACTGAGAGCTCTTTCTGTTTCAGTTGCCTTCCTTCCTTTCACCTTTGTAAAACCAGAAAAATCTGTAATTGGTGTTTAGACTCTCTTGGCATGTGTGAAATTAACTTCAGATCAAACAAATGGCTTTAGATTGATTAGTGAAAAAAACCCCAAAATAAGATTCTGTAGAGAATTTACGTTTATCCAGACTAAGTGTAAAAGTTTCACTTGTTTATTTGCCGGAAAAAATCAAATGTGCAATAGTTTCTTGGTTGATAATGAACATTTCTGAGGACTCATAGTAAAAAGTGATCCTTCTTTGGCTGAAGAAAAAAAAAGCACCTACACATCAAATAAATGTGTAAACCAAATGCTGTCTCAAAGGCTTCCTAAAGGTGAACTAACAACAGTGCCTGAAAAAAAAAAAAAAAAAAAAAAAGAAAAAGGGGAAGATGTATCTTAAATATCGTGTAGCCATTTAGCTGGAGTGCAAAAAATAAATATATGTGTTGAAGCGATATATATTAACAGCCACAAAGTGGCACTTGGAAGTGGCATCCACGATGTCGTATATTGTTTCAAATGTACCATACCAGATTATTTTGGAACAGAAAAGATGAAGTTTCCTTTATAGCAGAAAATATTCTCCATTTTACTTCATGATTTCTAGGCTGTTATGTATTTGGATGATAGTGCTGTTGGGCTTTTAATTTTTCTTTCTTTTTTTTTTTTTTTTTTAAAAAAAATTATTTTAAATCCAAATCAGTGAAGCAAAGCCCAGGAAGTAGTAATTTCTTTAAATCTTAATGCAGTCTGTCTTCCTAATGAGCCGACTGCACTGCCCTGAAAACAGCCCTTTACAAATAAACATGCTGGAAGTGATTTAGCCACAATGTCCAGACTGTGTAAACATCTAATTATTACAATAAAATTGTCAATAAATATACATTACTGCTCCCTTTTCAAGCATTAACCAACTTTCTCTTTGCTTGATAAAAAGGTATAAATTGTATTTTTATGTCTCAGTGGGTTTTGTTTTGATTATCCTGCTTGCTGCTTTCCAGACAAAAGAACGCAGCCTAATGTCTGAATTATTCCTGGATGGTGAAAACTCCTACAGTTGCTTATTAATGTAAAGCGCAATGTCTCCTTTCACAGCAAAATGAACCTGGAGCTTTTACAATCTGATGTTTAGTCACGGCATCTTTTTTTTTCCGCCTTCCAAAGAAAAGGTTATAAAACCTGTTATTGCAGTTGCTCTAACTGTGGGATAGATGCACAATTAAAACCCACTTATTAGAGGGAGGAAAGGACATAACACTGCATTAGGACTGAGAGAGAAGATAAGAAACTGGGTTAGTTTCCTCGAAAAATATGAAGTTCTGCTTTCTGAATTATGGCATCGTGTTGACCATAAATGTGGCATCAGCTCCCCCCCGCCATACGTAGCCCTTTTTCACATTTCTTATATAACTGAAACATTAACATTAGAAAAGCGGAGCGATATTGAATCCTAATGAGGTCTGGCCTATATGCTCTAGCAGGAGAAGAATGAGGAGAATTCATTTGTATGCCGAGAAGCATTCGCAGCTCCATGAGCATCCCCGTGGCTTCGGCTTGTGGTGCTGATCATCTGTTCCTACTTTAGGGGGTTTCATTGCTCCGAGCAGCATCTGAGCTGGGGAAAATATAGTTAACCGCTTTACTGCTAGCTTTTGTTATATAATGACAATTTAATACGGTGGCTATTTTTTTGTTAACCTGCTTAAAAAGGTCTTTCAAATGGTTAAATTAATCTTCTGATTAGCTGTGCCTGCCAGGTAAAATATAAGGAGGAAAATGATGTGGAACACAGCAGTGTGAAATGCGTTAGCCAGTCTCGGTAAACATGTCTATTTTAAATAATCGATGTAATGACAGGCAGCCATTTGCTCAGAAAATATTTTTTTAAAATACTTTTTATTCTGTTTTACTGCCTGTGCTCTCATACTGCTTTTTTATCCTTTTTTTTTTTTTAACACTGAAGATACTCAGCAGAGTGACATGTTATTTAAAAAAAGAAAGCAGAAATGTTTACCAAAATCAAGGTATAAAAGATTCGTGCAAATTGCCACGTAAAATGATCTGCACAAAAAGGCATCGGGGAAGAAGAGTGAAGGCTGTGCCAAACAGATGGCACACCCTGCTGTGTTTTTGATTGAAAAAGAAAGGTAACATTTGCAGCCACGTCAAAGAGACAGTGATCAGCTAAACAAATTGGTCTCCGAAGTACACCAGAGCTGGAGCAAACCCTGCTGCAGGGTACAGCCGAGGTTGTATTTCACAATAATGCCGTGTGCGCGTCGCGGCTTTCCGAAGTGAAGGGAGATGTCCCCCTTCCATCTCTCCAAGTCG
>NC_088246.1:36054987-36152487 GCF_036013445.1 Caloenas nicobarica | reverse complement strand
CTCAGCATTACAAGGAGTACTCTAGGGGAACAACTAGTGTACAGTCTTACAGAAATAGATTGATATAACCACATGGAAACCAGTTACTTGCAGTCAATATAATATTCCCTTAATGATGTTAAACAGTCATTCAGATTCCAAGCCTAATGTAAAAATCCTATCTTCAAACAACCACAGTTATCTACAAATTAAGTTGCCAGAGGGGAAATTTATTTTTTCATCGTATATTAGTCCTTGAGAAATATATTACTTGGAGCAGAATATTTTTTTTTTTACCGTTACAGTTTATTATTATTTAGGAAACATTAAACCAAGACAATGGTCAACAGCAATGACTTTATAGCACTTGTGGGAGAAGGGAAGCATAGTATACTGTGAAGCAGAGTGCTAAAGAATGCTCTGTGTGGTAGTCGTGTGGTAGATACTATCATCATGTAAATACAGCAGACATTAACACAGCAAATAACTTCCCAAACAGAAAAGGTGCTAAAGCCAGTTTAGGACCTAGAAAGAGAAAGTTACTTATTTTATTTACCTGCACCCTTAATGAGAATTGAGTGATATGATGGTATTCCCACCTCACTTGTAAGGCACATGGGTTTTAAGCACTTGACTCTAGCTGGGTTTCCTAAATACCGCACCCTCCCCTCCAGTAGCACTAAGCAGTGGCTCTGTGGTTGCTGAGAGGTTTGACTGGTGACTGACCTCCAAAACCAGGGTGATATTAGAAATATTTGTGCAACCTCCACTTCCTGGGATCAATGCTGGACCAACAGGAGAGGCAGCGTGTGCTGGCGGGGGCTGCCTGGGACCAGTGCGGTGAGTGCTGGAAGGGCTGTCACTGGACTGGGGGACACTGGGGTGACTCGCTGGTGGCACAGATGCTCCAGTGCTTCAATGGCCAGACTGGCTGGCACCCGGGAGAGCCAGCCTGATTTTTTTATCTGTCTCTTGCACGCGAAGTTTCAAAGGCGAATAGTCACTTCTGGAGAAAATTATCACCAACTCGGAATAAGGCTTTTATTTATTCATTTATTTTTCTCTTTAGTATCATTATCAGTCCATTTTTCAATATTTCTAAGGCTGCAGATGGTATTCTGGTTATAGTGAGTATTAAGGAACTCCTGCTGTGTACCAGGAGGAGCTAGTTTGGGAAAGGGTTCAGTCTTCACAGAAAGGTGGTTTAAAACCCGTTGCTTTGCCAGGCTCAGACTTGTGCAGCCATGGCTTAGCATTCAGAAGAGCTGGACCGAGTCACCAGCGCTTTCCTGATATCAACGCCGTTTGACAACCTTATGTATCTTTCACTGACGTGTGTTTGAATAATGCTGGGCTTTCATGCTTCGGCCATCAAATGAAACTAAGCGCTTGTACGTGTTAACGTTTTGCTGATAGGTGGAGAGATTAATTTTACAAAACATTTGCTCTGGCTTCTGATGGGCATGTCAAAGTTCTCTTGATAGCCCTGGAGGTGGCACCAATGTGAATGCCTGCAGCAGCAGGAGGTTTGTGGGACACCCCCCCACCCCAGTTCATGACCTCTGAGAATGAACTGTAAGGACCGGTACCTTGGGAGAGGAGGAGGAAGAAATATCAAAATGGGGATCCTTACGTTGTCCTTGGGCTTGAGCAATATTGCTGATTGGCCAACTGTTATTTTTTAATACTGGGTGGCCAGAGTCCAAGTGTCGTGATGACCACAACAATTTGGCGCGGTTCGTGGCTGTGTGGTCCGCGGGAGCGTGGCAGCCTGCCAGCCCCCTGCACATCATTTGCAGGTCACTGTTCCTGACGGACCGGTGTTAGTTATTGTAAATGAGCGACGCTGCTTATAGCTCACCTTTAAATTTCCCCTTGTGGGCATCAGAAGAGCTGTGGGCACCTGCTCGTGCGCACAAAGGTGTCCCCATAGGCACGTACCCACCTATGCTCACCTGCAAAGTGCTCGTCACCGCCTTGACTTACCTCGATGTGATTGACGATAATTAGGTTTCAGCTGCCTTCTGATGCAGAAATGCACACCACCACAGTGTGGCCTGTTCTGCTCCCACGGTTGTGCTGCTGAAAGGCTATCGATTCACGCTTTTACATTTTTAAAAGGTCATGGCAATAATTCCACCTGAATTGTGCTAAGTGAAAATAGTTTGCAGAGGTAATATGGTTCCTGCTCACTTCCATTGTAAACAAAAGCCATTGGGTTTTATTATTTTTTTTAGTATATTTTAATTACATTTATTTGCCTCTCTCTTGCATTATATCAATGAACTATTTGTAAAGCTGTAAGGCAAGTGACCTTCAACATTATATGACTCTTAGTTCTGCGCAGAGATATTTTATTTTCTATTGTGTACGATGTGCTGGAAGTGCTTATCATAACACAGTGCTCATGTTAAAAATTAAAAGCATAAGAATAAAAGTTGCCTTTTTCCCCTTGTCCCGTCTTATATCTGTCCATTTTAATAAGGCAAAAATATCTACAGCTCTATGATTGTGGTGTTAAATGTGCTTACTTTCTGTAAAATATCATTGTGGTTAAACAAACAGCCTTCTCTGACTTGACTGGGAACAGATTGTTCCCAACACTTTGTTTGACTAACAGGCTATATAGTGCAGTGAGTTAACTTACTAGAATACAGAGCTACTGCAGCCCAAGTGCCCTGGAAAGATGACAGGAAGCTATGGATGCTATGATATGAATTATTTCAATAGCTGTGCTGCAATTAGTGATTTTGTATTCTCTCTATTTACAGGACTTATAATCAGGGCTAAACTCATGAAGGAGAAAGAGAAGGTAAGATTTTATGTGCAGAATGAGCCTTCCTACCTTTCTATAGGGTTTTTTCCCTGTGTTTCCTTTGATTTACATTATTTTCATGTGTCAGTCGTGTGTACGTCAATAGAGCTCTTAAATTTTCTACCAGCACAGGTTTATGCCTCCACATGGAGCTACTGAAGAACAAAGCTGAATGTTCCCACCCTACATCATGGGCTTTGCCAGAGTGATAGTCCTGTGTATGAGAGTACATGGAAACAGATTTTCATCCTAATCATCTTTAGCATTAGTGGTAAGTGACACATGGCAAGATGGAAGCTTAAACGTGCTATGTTCCCATGTGCCTCTATTCAGTCCCACTACCGTTGCCATAATTCACTCCACAATTGATTGTTAATTTACTTTAATACATGTATCTGTAGCAAGTGGAGCTGATAAATAGTGAGAAAGTATGTGATAGGCTATCTAACCTTCTTCATATAGATGAAACACCACAGAGCTGAAATCCATTCATGCTCCCTGAACACAATGCCGTATTCTGGTTTTCTATTCATAGTGTTGTAAATTTTTCAGCCTAATGGGACACTTTGTAAGACGTTTTCCTTTTAAAGTGCTTTAATGGGAGTAGGTATTACATTGATCCAAAATCTAGCCTAACATTTCATATCGTGCAGTCTGGAATTGTGTAGTTAGCTGCATAAAAGTTAAAGTGGTGTTTTGTTCTTCCCTTTATTTACAGCTGAATTTTGCTAATCTGATACTCAGCTTACTATTTATATGTGGAATAAAACCAGCATGCGGTTTGGCCACCAAATTCCAAGGTCGTACTGTATTTTCATCCGGCATACACATGAGTGGAGGTGGTAAGTAGGCAGAGCACATGGCCAAACTCACTTTTTTATTTTCCCTCTTTTGGTGCAGTGGAAGGGTTGTGGCAGTGGGGGTGAAATAGCCACACTAGGACAGACCCAATACACATTGAGACCAGTAACCTGCTTTTTGCCAGCTGACCACTCACAGAATGAGATCCGTGCAGATATCCAGTGATACTTCTCTAAAATATTCCCCAGCACCCACCAATTTGCAGGTCAAGTACTACTTAAGCAGAAGTGATGTCTCTATATTTAGTACCAGTGATAGATTTTTCTTCCCTGAAAGGATAAAGTGACCTCAGTTACTCACTATGATGGGTGGCAAACTTTGGAAACAGCCCAAAGTGTGCATATTTGTGATAGATCTTATGAGCTCTTGAATGTTGGCGATTTGGGTCGAATAAGGCTGATGTTAGGTGTGATATGGCCACAGGCAAACACTAGCCAGAAAAATTTTTGTTTAAAGGCCAAGAGGCAGATGGGTATCTGAGAAAAATGGCCAGTCAATATGAGTCCTGCTCTAAGAGAAATATGGAAATGCTGACATGCAGTCAGGCTCTGAAATACACTTTTTGCTGAGCTGAACTGATGCGGTGAGCATCTGCCTTGCACGTAAACATTGTTACGACACATTACAGGTCAAGATTTTTACTGCTGCTCAAATATAAGCTAGCTCTGATTTCTCCAGCCTCCCAATATTGTTTCTGACTTAGGAAGAGAAGCATTTTCGCTAAAACTGTCTCAAGCAGTGAAAATGAAATATTCTGGGAAATGCTGAGTCAAGGGGCAATGGCACCAGATGAAGACTTGTGAAACCAGGAAACGCAAGGGCCTTGCAAGGAACCCGACAAACCCCATCCACAGAGCAAGTTCCTTGAGAGTGCAGAGAGTCACGGGAATCTGCTGAATCGTAAAGTGCTTTTTGTTACCCCTCGTTGTTGTGTGCCACCTACAAGCCTGGGATAGACAGTGTAGAGCTCAGACAAAGCCCCCACAGCCCTGAGCACATATTGATCTGTGCTGCCGCGGCTCAGCGCTTATAGCCCAGACTTTTCCCTGTCCCTTTGTGTTACATCCCTGTGCCAGGCTTCGCTGAGAAGGACTGCATTTATTCCAACAAAGGCTATCAGTCTGTGGCATTGTATGTAATAGGAAGAAAAAGTCAACATCAGAAATCTTTTCTGTACCATATAAGCTTTGAGATTTCTCCGAGGGTTGACAATAAGGTGACAGAATGAGCTGTCTTATGATTTCTTTTTTTGTTTGTTGGTTACCTGTGTCTGAAAAGGCTTTAAAAATAATAATCACCAATGCAAGCCAGTACAATTGATAAAGACACTTAACCTGCTGGCTATAACCGTCTTTTGAATTGGTGTTTTCCTCCCTGGTTAATAGGGGGGCACTGGTGCTGCCGGAAGAAAGATGGCAGAAGTTTGGAGTATGTTGGTTGTATACTTGGTGAACTTCTGCTGCAGAGAAATGTCAAGGTCAGAACATGATTGAAGAACCTTCTTCCTCTCTTGAAGTCGCTGTTGCTGTATGATATTGTTTTCCACTGTAGAAGGTTCTCTTAAAAATGAGGTTGAGATCCCTGAAGAAATTGCTTCAATCAGCAACAGTGCTTAATGACTGTTAATGGGAAGTGGAGATAGGATAGTAAGTGTTACTTTGATTAATAAGAGAACTGCAGAGAATTTAAATTGTGCCACTGATGGATTATTTTCTTCAAGCTTGATAAGCGCTTCTCATTTGTTCTTAAATTTGGTCAATACTGTTAAAGACAGCAAAATGAAGTATAATTAATTCTATTACTGCTACTCAAGCCCAGTGTTACTGGGAAACAGATTGCGATGCAGACAACAATGTTAGGTAGCACTTCTGACAGTTTTATCATATGAGGACTTGCCAGTCCTGAAAAGTAGAGAACCTTTTCTCCTGCACGGTTAGAAACTGCCCGGAACTCATTGCCTTTCTTAGCGTGTGTTGGTCCATTTGAATCTGCCACAGAAATATTTGCAATAAAGAAAATAGCTGATTCTGAAGTATGCAGACAAAACAGTTTATTCCTCACTTGATATATGCGCATAATGTAGTTAGATTTTGAGTATATCACTACAGATTTTGAGTTTGCATTACTACCTGGGTGGAGTAGCACTTACATAAATAGCTTTGTTAAGTTCAGTATTGCAGTATAAGGCCCTGTGAAAATTTAGGACATTAGAGGGCTTGGGAGGGAGGGGCGAGATGTGTTTTTTCCACTCCAAGATAACACAACATTTTCTTTGCAGACTCAATGTTTTGTGAATTTAGCCCCTCTACATGCTGTTAGGATCCAGCACAGTGACTGAGACATTTATTACGATACTGTTTTCCCAAAGATGTTTTCTGTTTGATAATCATGTGTGTTTCTTACCAGTCTTGAAGTTCAGCATGTGTCTACTCTATGGATTAATATGGCCTGTGCAGTAAATAATCATATTACAGCAGCACCTAAATGCTCCAGTTAGGTCCCTGTTGTGTTAGGCATTGGCAAACATTGTAGTCAGGAAAGCTCCCATGTGTTTAGATGCTCTCCTGAAGGGAAGCTCTCCTTTTCTTGGAGATGTGAGTCACTGACAGCTGCAAAGGTCTCTACTCACATGCGTTTGCCCATTTCACATCTCCTGCCACAGCAGGACATGATTCTACTGAGGATGGGAAGTGCTAGTCCAATATAGGTATTTAGTGAGAAGGTAGCGTAGACTCCAAGCTGGTGAACACACAAATGATTGTTATGCTTTTGAACAAACCTATTTGCATGATACAAAAAGTAGGGAAGATATACTGAGAAATGCACATTATTCAGACACCTTAATGCCACTTCTGAAATCAGATTTTAGCAAAAGGTGGTCAGCAGCTCATCCATTCTGCTGTCTCGAAAGAAATCCAGGCTACGTGCAAAGGAATAGGGAAACTGTTCTGTGCTTTCATTAGCAGGGGCTGCAATTATCGCTTAATTTAACAGACTCTGCCTGCTTCAAAATCCATGCTTCTCCAATTCTGACTGCAGAAATTCATTGTGTGAATTATTTTGAATTAATTTGAAACCAGAGTGTGTTGGCTAATAGTATAGTTATAAAATCAGTGAAGGTCTAATTCTGTTATTAAAAATGTAAAGCTTATGTATTATGAATAAAGAGTTCATTCTCTTCCAAGGATATTCCATAAACATAATTTCTAAAAGTATTGCAAACACATAAAATGTATTTCAGGCATGAATTTCGGTGCAATGGTCTGTACTTTAGAGTGCAAAAATACATTAAAAGCCTCAGTTGGAAGGTCATGTTTAAAACTCAGAAGCAGAGAACAAAAACCAGTGACAATTCCTTTGCCTCTGAAAGTCACTGTTTATAGCTCTGCTGGCGTTCCATGCAGCAAAGGGAGCAACTGAACATCTTTCATTCGCTTGACTTGTTTGCAAACGCTTGAGGGCAGCTCGTAGGGAATGTGGTGGCCTGACTGAATCATTCCCTCATTGATACTTACTTGCAGATAACCGGGGTGAACATTGACCCTAATTACTAGACACCCTTTAATTCTACAGGAAAGGATGTCAAGGGTGTCATAATCATGGCAAATGAAGAGATGGCACCCAGCAAATGAAAAACAGTGGTGTCAGAGCACGGATGGTCTTTTTTCTTAAGGCAGCTGCAGAGTGCTGTGTGTGTATCCCATACACGCAATGCATTTACACAAGAGAAGGCTTTTAGATCAAACCAGAAGCCTTGTGCATCCATACTCTTTCTACAGAGGACCATTTATCTAGGTGGGGCAGCAACTTTTGGAAAGATGGCAGCTGGCATCATATGTTGCCTCTAGTGCACCAAACACAAAGAAACTTTAGATCTTAGGTATTATCTCAGTATTATAAAACTAAGCGGAGATTTGGAGGCCAAATAAACCTCTGTCTCCCTCCCATGTTTTTCTGTTATTCTATTTTAGTGTCTGTCAGCTTGATACAAAACCCCACATGTGTATGTAGGTGTGTATATTTGTTTGTTGCCACTGTTTTATTATGCAGCACAATGGAAATTCTGCTGGATAACTTGTTTGCAAAGTTGAAGAAAGGTAGATCCTATATTCCATTTTACAGCAACTATCCTCCAGAATTAAGAGCTATATATGTGAAGGATTGTAGTGCTGTAAATGTACTTTTCTGAAAGTACTTTATTAGTGTCTGGTTTGTCATAACCTAAGGCTTCAATAACGAAAGAGAGCCCTGCATGTACCAAGGGCCCTGATTAAGAGAGGAGTACAGTTTGTTGCAGTTATGTGGGTACTTGGCTATCATATAGGTTTATTAAACCATATAAAATTTCAATTTACACCATAATATTATATAAAAGATGGAGCACACAAAACTAACAAGTGTGCCAATTTCTTTCACAAATGAATGGTATCGTTGGTTATGTTAAAGCTGGCATTTTCAGAAGCAAGGTTATGCTAGATAAGTAATTTGCTGTCTCACAGTTAAATTTTGTAGCAGTTAATTACAGATTGAAATACAATGGATGTGGTATAAAAGATAGTAAAATGCCAATATAATGTTATATATTGTTGGGAAGGGAGAATATATGTATGTGTTTACATAGTACAGATACACTTGTATTTGAGTCTTTGTTCATTGTGAATATAGTTTTGTAGAAACTGAGTGACACTGTCCTGGTGCAGTGTGTTTGGGCCTTGTTCTATTACAGGGAGGTGAAGTTACTTGTTTTTAGGCCTTGTTTTCCATAATACTTCCGATTTGTGTAATGTTTTATAATGGCTTTCATAATGTTTGTGAAGTCAAGATGCAAAGTCAACTCAAGTTCGTTTTTCCCATTGGAATAAAATCTTTTTCTTTACTTGCACACTTCAGAGAGTTCTCAGTTAAATGAAGCTGATAGTATTCCAATGTGTTTTCTCTTATTTCACCCTACGCATGCTCTGGGAGATCGTAACTTATTTCTTCTTAGCATCTCAGAAAATACTCAGGGCATGCCCGAAGCTTGTATTACTGTAACTGTATTACAAATTGCTCAGTAGGCTGTATTTTGGACTTGGATTTGTATTTCTAGATTTTGCACTAAGATGAAGAATATTTCTTTATTCCTTTTTTTGCCGGGGGGCCAATCTGAGTTTCCACCTTTCCTGCCTGCTCTTTGCTGGCTTCTATTTTTATTATATTTTACCATCATATGCAAGACTTGGCAGGAGTAATATTAATTAATTATTAATTATTAAATTAAATATTAATTAATTATTAATTAATAGAGTGAGTGGGGTGAGTGGTAGTGTCCTGAAAATGCACAGTCAAGAACTGGGAAAGGAGTAAAGCATCCTCCTTTAAGTAAAAATGAGTTTAAATAAACAGAGAGGGTGAAAGTTCGTGAGGAGCATGTTTGGAAATGCTGCTTTGAGGTTGTGCAGAGCTAAACTGGCCTTGGATGGAGGAAGGTGTTGTCAGTGGTCTTGGAGATGATGGTTTTCTTTACTTAAGCTGCTTTCAGCAGAGTTCTGGCATTGGTTGGGTTGGAGCGCTGGCCGCAGAGGAGATTGAGAAGACAAAGCTATGAAGAAGATATGGTCAAAATGTCAAGAGCAGTCAGGTGTTTTTGCTGTTGCACTGTCAGAATTCAGCAGCTGGGAGAAGATACAGAGGAGCACAAGTTCCTCTCCCATTCCTGCTGGCTCACGTTCTCAGCCCTCTCCTGCTGGTCCTTTCTTTTGCCTTGTTCTGGCGGTGCTGCCACTTATTTGGAGGAAAACTGGGGCTTTGTGTCAGTGCTCCTCAAGATTTTACAGCCCTCCAGGTCCCGCGGACATCCAGAGTGCAAATAATGACTGTGAGCAGCAGGGAAGAAAACTGGAGAGGGAAGGGGGAACAGAAATCCCTGTCTTTTGGACTTTGCATAGTCTCTTTTGGCTGGATATATAACTATTTCCTTGTTGCTCTATTGCCAGTCCTGCCCTTAGGTATCTGTGTGTCGTATTCACAGCCACAGTGTGAGACACTCAAGCCTTGTAATGCTTTTAAACTAATGAGGGTGCAGCGGATTAGCTCAGGATACATCACACAGTTTCCAGAGGGCTTTTGTGTGTCATTTATGGCTTATGCTTCATAAAGAATATCTCTTTTTGTATAGCCTGGCTGTAGCTCACCACCATTTTGGAGCAGGCTTGAGAATGATATCACGATTGGCTTGCTAGGTGAAAGGCTTTTCTATTTAGCTTTTAATAGAGCAAAAGTGACTCTAAATTTGTTAATATTCTTTAGGTTATATAGGACAAATTGCAGATAAGTGAATAAGTAATGAAATTTGTAATGAGAATTTCTCAAGTATGAAATGTTGGCGCAAATTAATTGCGGGATTTTACAGCTATTATAGTTTATATCATAAATGCAAAAATGACTAGGGCTTTTTAATTACAGTAGGAACACACTAAATTTTTATGGAGTGCCATTTTGTTAAAGAGGTACTTTAAGCATTAAGAGCAAATGCCATCCGTAACAGTAAGCCCAGATATCTGTGCCACATCAAATAAATATGCTATTGCTATGAAATTGTTCCTCAGATACTGTAACTGACACAAAGACTAATGAGAAGTCTCTTTTCACACCTTCATTTTACTGTCTTTTTCTCTTGGTCATTCTTTTTCTTAATTACTGTGTGTTTGCAGAAGGCCACAGCAGATCCCTTGGAAAAAATATACAGAGCTTCTTCACTTACCCTTCAAAGCAGCACTGTGAATCGCAAAATGTTGGTGTCTCAGCAGAAGTTAATATTATTGTGGAGGAGAGGAGGGAGGATAGCTGGATGCTAATTCTTATTAAATATTTGATGTGTAGCGAAACCTAATACAGTGGAAACTCAAAGAAATCTCATTACTTGGTGGAACACATTGCATACTAAGACAGAGATGACTCAGACTCAGAAACCAACAGGCAGATTTAGCAAGGAAGCACATCCAAAGCAATGTCCTGCTGTTCTTTACATTAAAATGAGAAACCCACATATCGTCTGCTACCCTGCTTATCTAGATGTTTCTCAGAGTCCAGAATATGCTTTCAAAATGTCATTGTGTGCTATATTTTCCTCCCTGGTGATTCTGTGTCAAGCTTTTCCCCTCTTCTTCTCGCACAGCTGCTCTCAGAGCTGGCTGGACAGCAGTAGGTGCTGCAGATCCTCCTCTGCTTGCACGTACCTCCGAGCGTCCCCCCCGAGCCTCTCCTTCTCCAGCCAATAAATATGTTCCGCTCTGAGGCTGATGGTTTTGCTTAAGCACATGAGACCGCAAACTCATGTTCTTTTTCAGTGCCTCCTCAAACACACAGTGTGTCACAGACTGCTTCTCCAGTTAAGGTCTCTAATCCATCACTCACAATTCCTTAAGGGGATTAATTAATTTTAAAAATGGTTGTGTTTCTAGGTATGCTAAACGTCCTCCCTCAAGGACAAATGCTCATCTCTCCATTTGCACATCTCTCTTGATTCGTCTTTCTGGAGTGGCCGGTATTATGCCAATCCCAAACCATGCTTGTGGGGAATTGCAAATGAACTGATCATCAGAGAGCTTGCTCATAATTATCTGCTATCCTTCTCTGAAGGTGAGTCGCAGTAGAGTGGAGGCAGCATGCAAATCTGCTGCTGTCGCATCCAGGGGTAAGTAAGGAGGTCTGGAGAAAACAAGCTCTGACAGGGTGCTGGACTGGGACTTGGGAGTGCTGAGTTTCTCCTTTAGCTCTGGCACTGGTTGGACTAAAGTGTCCTTTTTGACCTCGTAACTCATTATCTTCAGGTTTTTAATGAGATCTGCTTTGTCAACCATATTCCAAAGTTACAATAGAAACAGTGGTGTAAATGCTTCTGTCCCTGAGACAGTCACCCTCAGAAGGATGTCCTCTCCCATGGGTAGATGTCTACACTCCTTGTTCGGTCCTCACTGGTTGTGGGCTGGCAGCTCCCAGCTGCTGGTGAATAACATCTCTTTTGCCAGATCAAGGCTTTGACCTGAGTTTTTTGCTGCTGCTTCTTTTTTTCTAGAGTGAGAAATCTGTCACCAAGAAAGTACCAACAAGTCTCACTTTTGCATTTGATGTATGACTGGAGTGGGAAGATGAGATCAAGTAAAATGAATTTAACTTGGTGAAAGTAGGGCAACAACATGTTCCCTGGGAAAAAGAAGTGATCATCAACATCCTAATCCATGCAAAGTTCCGGGGATTTCAATACGGTCACCTTGGACAGGGAGGATGTATTCCCATGCCTCTGTGGTCTAACAGCACATCCAGTCACCCAAATGGCCGTCGGTCTGCTGGTGCTCTGGCCTGACCAGTTGCACTGGGGCTGTACAGTCAGGGTTGTTCCAGGTGATCCTTGTCCTACAGCCCATTCCTGTGAATTGTGCAGGACCTACAGTCTCTGTTAACCCACCTACCCATGCTATTTCCATAGTGTTCAGGGGTAACAGGCTGCACCTCCCACTTCTCCTGTCTTATCCAGTCTCCTTCCTGCATTATTCTTTCAAGACCCGGTGACAACCTCCCAAACTTGCTTATTTTGTTTTGTGAAAACAAGTCAAGGTTATTCAAGCCTCAACCCAAAAGTTATTTGTCTGAAAGGTAGACATAGACATGTCATTGTTTCTCTAACTGAATTTCCTGGAGCCCTTCCTCACTCTCTCTCTTTGTTCCTGGTTCCTTAACTGAAAGAAAAAAAAAAAAAAAAAAAAAAAAGAGACAGCAAAACTACCTTAAATATTGCTTGTCTCCCATTGGGGTGTAAAGAACGACAGAAATTGCTGGAGGGACGACCAGTGTCTCTGGCTGAGCATGGTCTGAGGCAACTGTACTGGGCAGCAAGGGGGGATTGTACCTGCTTCAAAGAAGTCCTATAAAACATCTCTCCTCCATTCTTTTCTGTGATGTGAGCCACATGTGATACCACAACCCAGTAAGACCCTGCTACGATATGGCCAGGATTAGCTGAATAAGATAAAGCAGCTCAGCAATAGGAAAACAACTAAACAAAAAGCCACACCCTGATTACATTTGCATTTTTTACTTATCATTGCCTGAAACATGTACCTCATCAGCCAGCTCCTGAAGGATCCTGCTCCTTTCCATATTAATACAAGAAAATAATACCTGTTCTCGACAAATTACATTTAAATAGGAAGAAGAGATGGCTGCTGAAATGCTCTCATTGTAAATGAAGGTCTTTATGTTTACACAAAAATCACTCTTGGAAAAAAGTAATTTTGCTAATGAGATATTCCCATATCTCCTGGGGAGTTTTTCATTGCTAAGGCACTGTTTCAGATCCGGCACAGATCTACAATAAAAAGCAATAACAACCAGCTCAAAGGAGTTAATGGTTGAGCTGTGTCTCCAGTAGCAGTGACTGTGCAGCACACCCACCACATCAAATGACAGTGATGCACAATGTCAACATGACCAGTGGTGTTGCATGAGCAGCTCAAACTGTGTGAAGTATGAACTCGGTGCTCTCCCGTGGAAACGAGGTGCTGTTAATGAAAGCCCACATTGTTGTGTACATATCTCTGCTTCCTATCTAAGGTAGCTACTGGACCTGTTGCTAACCAGGGAGCTGACATGTCTCAAAGCCACTGGATTTTCCTCAGGAGTCCTGGGATCACCCAGCTGGTTGTAACAGACTACTTGCCCTACTAGATATCAGACCCACCAGGGCTACAGTGGACGAGTTTGTTGACTTGCAGATGTATCGCAATGTGGTGCGAGAGGTGACCATTTCTTAAAATCTTATTTTAAGTACAGCAATCCTAATCTCAGACTGGCTTGATTTGCTTGGTTTGACTGCATTTACCAACACAAAGCCAGGAACGCTTAACTTGAGTCATTTGATCAGAATATACACTGATCCCATTCCCTGGCCAGCCTTGGCTGGCCACATGAGAGAAGGTCTGGACTACCCTGTTTCCCCCAAAATAAGACCTACCCCGAAAATTAGCCCTAGCATGATTTTTCAGGATTTTTGGGGATGTTCAAAATATAAACCCTACTCCAAAATTAAGCCCTGGTTACAATTTGTAGAAAAAGTAAATTTAAATAGTGTCCAGGCAGCTATACATGTAAAAAAGTAATAAGTTTTGGAGCAAAAATTAATGTAAGACCCTGTCTTATTTTCGGGGAAACAGGGTAAGTAGGCTTGACCATTGAGCATTGGTGCTCCAAGACAGACTTTGAGTGCATTGAAAAGGCAAACATTTGTTCTGCTGCTGCCTTGCTGAACTGTTCCGTGGAGAACCCTCTCAACCCAGCTGCTGGTGCCTTTCATGGGTACCAATTAAATTTTTATATGATGTTTTATAACCATAAATATACTCTACAGACTTGCACGTAATTCCTCTGCTACTCTAACTGCTTTTCAAGGCTCTTTTCAGCAGGCTTATCTTTGTTTTCCTTGTGCTGATTAAAAGGCAAGATATATTTTTAATAGGGTAAGTAGTACCAGAGAGCACACTTCACATAAAAGAAATGTAGTCAAACCTTTGTTAGCCAAGTTGAGTAGAAGACATCGAATTAATTCAGCTAAACATGGTTTCAAATAATTAATGGGATTTTCAGGCTACTTAGTACATCAAGGACCATGAGTTTGTTTTGGACAAACAAGGTTTTCGAATGATCAAACCTCTGACTGCAGGTAAGCAAAACAGCATACAAGAAAATCCTCTGCAAAAAGCTGAAAGGCTAAAAATTTGGACTTGAAATTAAAGATTTCTCTAGAAGTATTTATGAGACTCAGTGGGCTAAAAATAGCCTGGAAGCAGTCGAAAAGAGCAGTGCCATTCCTCTGGACAGAACCAGTCCTGAATGTACTAGCACAACTGAATATTTCCACAGAGATCCTGATTTCCTGTAAAGAATCTTCCGCTTTTTTTTTTTTTTTTTTTTTTTTTTAGTGCAGTTTATTCCTCTCCCTGGACTGTTTTTTTCCCCCACAAATAACCCGTAATTGTTTATTTTCCCTGCAAACAGTGAAGAGAGCCGTATTGCACCATAAAAGTAATGTCATGTGGGTTCCCATCTCATCAGCTCTCCATGACTGCTGAGTCACGTCTGGGTAGTTTTCGAGTGCTGCTACAGCATTAGAAGACATTTCACAGAAGTCCTCATGATTTATTGAAAAGAGGTAGCCTTTTTCTTCCGTGTAACATAGACTCTGTGGTTTTCAGGTGATCTCTGTTCATTGCTGTAGATGGGAAGAGATCTGGAGCTGGTCATGACTGCGGATGAGGGCAGAGACCCGATGCATTGTTTTAGGAGGGGTATAGGACCACTTTTTGCCAGTTCGTCAGTGAAGAATTGTCATAACAGCTTACCAGTAGACTGCAGAGGCCTGGAGAAGCAAAGATGGTTGTGATGGCAAGAGCAGGTGCTGTGTAGTGATGAACTGTATCAGGGGAAGGAAATGATAAAGTGGGCTTTAATTGTCCACATCCCAATGCCTAGGGGAGTACTACCAGGGAAACTAGAACAGACAGAAATACTGCTGACATTGGAATAATGTGCTGTGTGTGAAACCACTGCAGAAATAGTTAAATGGTGCCTTTGCCAAGGCCACAGAGTGAAATGTTACTACACCATGGGGCGGATTAAAATATGCATTTTCTCCTAATTGAGCACAGCGGACTCAGCTGGACGTCCTGTCAGGAGAAGAAGAATAATTTGTCACAGCAAGAAATGTATAACTTGACAGAG
Source organism: Caloenas nicobarica (assembly GCF_036013445.1). Taxonomy (NCBI): domain Eukaryota; kingdom Metazoa; phylum Chordata; class Aves; order Columbiformes; family Columbidae; genus Caloenas; species Caloenas nicobarica. The sequence continues at coordinate 36,137,078 of NC_088246.1, read as the reverse complement.
CATCTATTAGGCAGTACAGTAAAAAATAAAGTAGGACTTGTGCAGGTTTTCCTTATGCTCCAAACTGTTTGGTATAGGCACCCACATGCTGTAGGTAAATATCAGACTGGTTGGCAGTGGACCAACCTGGTTATACAATGCTCACTACCCTCATGGCTATCATATAGTGATGATGAAAAGGTTAAAAATCTTTCTGGATCATCCCTCATTAGAAAAACCCCATAAACAGCAACCGTCCTCTCCCCACAGTGCATTTAACTGGGTAGAGCCAGCAGAGCTCTGCAACGGTTTGTGTCATCACTCTTGGAGAAAATGTTTATGGGGATAGCAAGGTGGTGCCGTGAGGATGGAGGTAAGTCAAGTAAAGTGGTGGGACTGATTGCCCATCAAGAGCCACATTTTCCTCCTTTGATAAGTACCTGGTTGTGAGAAGTGTAAAAATGGGCTCCATCTATAGGACAGGGCAGCTCCTCAGCTTGTGAATTTTGTCCAGTCCTTTCTTTCCTCACGCCACTTTGATATACATGTTACGGTTTTTCAGGGACACCTATCCTGGCTTGGCTGCAGCTTTTTGCTGACTCGGTCCACCAGCTCCCAGCCTGGTGGATGTGCCAAGCATGAAGCCCAGAGCTCTTGCCCGGGCCAAACTTACGCTGTAGCCTGGACCGGGGACCGTGTGTGTCATCCACTGGGTTTAGATACGAAAGCAACTCCATGCTGTCCTCACCTTGCAGCCTTTGCAGTGGGTTGTGTAGTCAGGTGATGCCCAGAAGCCCAAACTTTAGCTCTGGCTGCTGTTTTGCGACACTTCACAGAATCCCACGCTGAATGTAAGGGGCAGCTCCCAGGACTGGGAGCCACAGAAGCAACCTGTCACATCCACCCATGAGTCTGTGTGGCAGCTAAAGCGAAGTAACCTCTATTCAGGCACATGCTTTTTATCTCCCTGAAAGGGAGAGCTCTGACTGACAGGGTAATTCATCATTTACCTGATGCACGAAGAGGAAGTCGCCTGAAGGAGTAAACCACACACGTTATTTTCACACTGGTGGAGGCATGTGCCCCGCGTGGGACCCAATGTTTTTAAAAGTTTCTGTAACCCTAGAAAAGAAATTCTGGATTCTCTAGGGAGATGTTATTGGGAATCTTTGTCATGTGCCATAGTGTGGTGAAGTGACACAGTGGACAGCCATTCCCAGTACATGCTTAGCAGTGGTAGGAGGAACAACTGGGCTGGGGAAACCCCAGTGACACTGGGAGGTAGGACTGGAGGGATCAAAGGACTGGCAGAGGACTTCAAAGGATCCCCATGCCTCGCATGAATGGTGCAGGTCACTGCTGCCCCCATCCTTAGCTTTCCAGTGTAGTCAAAGGGCTACTCTTAGCCCAGGTGCTGGGATGCTGGCTGGAGAATACCTGCCCATCACGCTAGGTGGGCCTGGTGCTCTGTACTGCCTTCACCAACCCCAGCCCCTCAGTGGGATTACAATTAAAGAATTGATTTGGGCTTTACAGGTCACCTGGGATGCTTCCCATCCAGACCAGGTACCCCACAGTGATGGGAGCTGTGGTTAGACTGGAATTGCCCTGGCTGCAGCCAGACATCTGATTTTGATTCTCACATTTGGCCATGGGTTCAGTGTTCCCAGGAGCACCTGCCCAATTAAGACAGTTCTCACCACAGTCCAGTCACCATGCTCAGAAGGCTTTGCATATAACTGAAGTTTGTGGCATATGGCACCAAATGCTGGGTCTCAGCCGCCTTGCAGAAGAAAGCCTGAATGCATCCTGCCTGCCACAGTGATACAGGTACCCACTGTTACTCATGGGTGTGCTCAGTGTAAACAGTGGTTGAGGCCCAAGACTCTGCTCTTTTAATTTTTGTAGTTATTACAGCTGAATCCAGAAACCTGAGCCAAAGCTCAGTACCTCCTTGCACTAGTCACTATGCAAATATAGTATAAACACTATCCCTGCCTCCAAAACACTTTGAGGGCTAATGCTCACTCCCAGTGTGTGTGATTGCTCCTGTCTGCACTCACAGCACAGCCCTGGGGTTGCGTTGTGGTAAGTTTGTGCTGTCTGTTCCTATTTGAGTGGCATTTGTTATGCAAAGGCCAGCTTCAAGCTCTTCCTAAGCATCAGGTTCTCTTCTGTACTGGGCTAATTAATATGTAAAGTTCTTCACCCTTTCCTCAGCTGTGTTTTCCTCCTCAACCATTTCTGCCAACTCTACTCTCTCCAAATGGCTATCTAACAGCCACTATGAAATGTAAATAAAAGTTCAAAGATGGTACTTGCTCCCCTTACGCAGTTCCTGTAGTCAAAAGTAGTTTGGTATGGTGAGATGATTTATGGTGCTGTTGATACATCTGGGTAAGTAAATACCCGGACTGGAGACATGGAACTAAGTCGTTCTCATTTCCTCACGTCCAGTGCCATGCAAAGTAGTTTGCAATGACATGAGACAGGGTAGGCTCATAGACTGCACAGATCTTGCCTGAATAAACCAGCTCCAATCTGTCTTGGAAGCTCACATGCTGTTCTTTGCTGAGCAGATCTTGGTAAAAATTGAATTACACTGAGATAAGTGGAACAGAGGGCCAGTGAAAAATGCCCCAACAGTAATACTTGTATTAGTTTGTCCATATATTTACTTATTTTGGGGGTTGTGGGTTCACTTATGTTGTGAGTTGGACTAGATGATCTCCAGAGGTCAGTTCCAACCCTAACCATTCTGTGTGATTCTGTGCTTGTGATTTTGATGCACACCTGCTGTGTGTTTCTTTGGCAGGATCCCCCACAGCCCGAGTCTTACCAAGTCGTAGTTCAGTCTTGCGCTTCTTGACCTTAAATAAGTTTTTTGTTGCTGGTTTGTTCTTTATTTTGGTCTGTGTCTGCTCTTTCCTGATCCCTTTTTGAGCCTGTCCTACTCGACAATGATTTTTCCCCTTTGTTGTGTGCAGGGAGGGTGGGTTGGGGGTGCAAATTTATAGGAATTTTTGTACCCTTGAGGCCAAGTCCCTTCTTCATTCAGATCTTAGAGGTCTTAAGATTTTACTTTCTGGCTTGCTGGACATTTCAAGTTAAAACTCCCAGATCAGGGGTCTAGGTCTGTTTTTTTTTCTTCTGCTTATTTAAAATTGAATCAGCTCATGGTCATTTAGACCAAACTTCTATGCTACGAGCAGTTACCTTGAAGCATTTTGGTACTTACCAGACCTGTATCTAATGGGATGTTTCTCTAGAGCCTGAAACTACTTGCTGAAGAAACTTGGTCCTTTCATGCAAAGGTTGTTTGTCCTTCTGTATTTGGAAGCATTGCTTACTGCATGGTGAACTTGAAACTCTTCTAATACTGTGTTCCCTTAGATTTTTTTGTAACAAGACGGTGATTCCCAGCCATAACAAAATCCACCCATGGCAGACTGTTTTTCAATTCCCATACAGGCTCTTTTTCAGGCTTTCCAAAAGTGATTTTTGACTTAGTCTGTTTCTGGGTTTTACTGAAGCAATCAATTCTTATTTCTTTTCAGTCTGCTTCATCAGTTAATGAGAATTGCTACCTCACTGCCTTTTACCTTTTCTTCTTTTTTTTAAATAATGCATACCTTTTAATGCCTGTCTTTGAGACAAGATTACTATTGCAATGTGTTTCTGTTGCTCTTGTAATATCTTTTTCTTTTGTTCTGCACCAGGGATTCTACTTCCTATATGTATCTGGTCTTAATGCACAGCATTTCTCTTGATTTTCTCTGTTTTAATCCAGTTTTAAATAGCAAATTTCATTAAATGTATTACGCGAACATTTATTCTTCTCTTCAATATTATTCCCATATTCTCTTGCTGCCTATTCTTCTCCCCTTCTGTGTCCTATTACCCATTGCAATAATCTCATTTATCTTGTTTTCCTTTTTGCCTTGCGTTAGAATCGAGTATGGGGATTGAGTCTCCCAACCTTCTCCCTTCTGTTTCTAGTTTAAAGTTTTTATCAGTTTTGCAACCAGAATCCTGGGAGTTATCCATGTGGAGTCCATTCCTAAGAGCAGTTCTCACGCTGTGAACCCTTTTGTAGGGTCACCCATCCCAGCACCTTGTTCATAGCACTGGCCCATGAACCATGGGCTTATCCTACCTCGAGTCACGCTTTTGCTCTTCGCCTACCAAAGTGCACCTGTAACTTCATTCATTTCTGCATTTTCACCTGGCAGCCATCCCTGATCACCTCTAATGTGGCTGTGGCAGTGTCATTTGGCCTCCATGAAGGACAGCTAGTGGATTTTCTTTTTCTTTCTTTCTTTTTCTTTCTTTCTTTCTTTCTTTCTTTCTTTCTTTCTTTCTTTCTTTCTTTCTTTCTTTCTTTCTTTCTTTCTTTCTTTCTTTCTTTCTTTCTTTCTTTCTTTCTTTCTTTCTTTCTTTCTTTCTTTCTTTCTTTCTTTCTTTCTTTCTTCCTTCCTTCCTTCCTTCCTTCCTTCCTTCCTTCCTTCCTTCCTTCCTTCCTTCCTTCCTTCCTTCCTTCCTTCCTTCCTTCCTTCCTTCCTTCCTTCCTTCCTTCCTGTCTTCCTTCCTGTCTTCCTTCCTTCCTGTCTTCCTTCCTTCCTGTCTTCCTTCCTGTCTTCCTGTCTTTCTTCCTTTCTTTCTGTCTTTCTGTCTGTCTGTCTTTCTTTCTGTCTTTCTGTCTGTCTGTTTTTCTTTCTGTCTGTCTGTCTTTCTGTCTGTCTGTCTTTCTGTCTGTCCGTCTTTCTGTCTGTCCGTCTTTCTGTCTTTCTTTCCAGTCAGGATCTTTTCCATTCCTACAGCACATCCTTGCTCCTAGTTTCCAGTACCCATTCTCTTGTCTAAATCTGACTTTGACAACAGTCTTCTCAATTACTCTTAATAAAAATCACTGGTCACAAAGGCCTTCCTCTTGTCAATGTGAGAAAAAAATGCATTACAGAGTCCCCTGGGTTTTCTTTTTTTCATGCAACATCCTCATTCTTTCTTTGAGTGCAGCCTCTTTCTCTCTTCTGTTGGGGTTGAGTATCTTTCTTGTCCTCTCATTGTTTGTCTATTCATACTCCTTCCTTTTTTCCAGTGAAGCAAACCTGTGCCTCTTTTTGCTTCTCTATTAGCTGATCTTTTTCTCTGTTTCTTCTTTCATGGTTGCACCTTCCACATTCACCGTCATCTAATGATCCATCTAATGAGTATCTTGCTCTGAAGTTATCTAGAGTCTGACATCTCTTGCCACTGTCACCTGTTTAAATACTCATCTGAGATTCCCCTACACATCAATATAATGATACCTAGCTGCTTGAGCTTTGGAAAATCATATTTACATTCTCTTCCTCCTAACACAGACCAAAACTGCATCTGTTCTTCAACCACCAGGAGACACCTACCAGTGGGGCTGCAGATGTGAAGCTAAGGGCAAAGCTGGACTATGCAGCTGGGAGTGCACTTAAGAGCTGTGTTGATGAGTGGGCTGAGGGGTTCTCATACGCTTCTCATACTCTCTCCCTTTGCTGTGTTAATTGTTTCAGTGCTAGCAGGAATAAAAAGTAGTAAAAGTTTATTTTTAGACACTGAATCAAACAAATGTGCTATTTGCACAGTTTAGGAATTAAAAGTCTAGTAATACATCTTGAAAATGTTTTTAAGAACATTCCACTTAGTGCCATTACAGAATATGAATTATTTTATGGATTTGGGTTCCTCTCTGTTATTAAACGCATTAACTCGATTCTAAGAAGCCAGTTTTTGATTTTTTTGATCCTATTACCTGTTGTCTGCATCACCATAGTCCACCATAGAGGAGTTAGGTCTCACATCCCAAACAAGGGATTATGGCTTTGGGGAGGAGTAGCAGTAGATCCTGCTCCCATTCATGTACTTCCACAAAAGGGAAATGAAACACAGAAGAAATACTGACAGAAGGCATGCATGCAAGGGAACTGATCTATTGTATATCGTACTAATAATTGGTATTAATATGACATTACCACTTTTCAGGTTGTTTCAATAGTGAGATATTTAAGTGACAATGTCAAAATATTGACAATGTGATAAATATTATATGCATCCTAGCCTGAGAAGAATAAGCAAAATGTTGTGCAACTTTTAAATTTTTTCTTTTTTCTTTCTGGCATTTTTTTCTTTCCTTTTTCTCCTTCCCTCCTCCTCTTACTCCTCACTTGCAACATTAAGCAGTTTGGTTGTTTTACAGTTGTTTTATCTTTCTACTTTGGATGTGTGTGTGTTTTAAATGGGTAGCTCCCACTTTATGCCACACTTGAATTACACAAAGGAAAGAAACTGTCCTACTTAAATGAACACTAAAGGTTTTTGCAAGGCAAGTATTTGCAAGAGGGATATGTCAAATTAAATAAAGCCCATTGTTAAACGTTTTTCTTCTGGTATAGTTTCAGTTCTGAAGAGAGTCTAAATTTAGACTCTGAGCAGTAGGTATGGCGTCATGTGGCATATCAAGTCCTACATTTGGAAAAAAAACATTTACATTGAGGAACGGGCCTAAAGATCTTTTAGAAAAATCCTGAGAGTTTTGTTTCTATCCTCCAAGAAATATTTTTTTTTGTTGTGATTATGTTTTTTCAAGGTGGTCACCTTTAAAGGATGGGGAACGATATGCCAAGTGATGCCTTTAAGTCAAGCAGCTTTTCCTGGTGTAGTCTGGTAATGATGCAAAGCCAGGTGAAGTTCGTATGCAATGGAAAACTTTTTGCTCAAGCAAGGACAAGGGTGGCTTGGGCTTGAGATACCTGCAATAGTCACATGGTGGAGTTTCACCCAGTGTCTCTTGGTGCTTGGGCCCAGTGGCGAACCAAGACTGAGAACTCTGTAAGTTGCTTGCATTAAAGGAGGGAATCCATGTGGACCATACTACTTTAGGCAAGCCACCTATTTACATAGAAACCAGCATCTCTTGCTCAAAAAACAAATAAAAAACCAGGAGAGAGCATCTTCATTCTCAACTGCAAACTTGCTTTAATCAGCATTCAGAAAACCTGCTTTTATTAATGCCATATCTCCCAAGACTTGCTTGAGCAATGTCCATTTTTTTCTTTTTCTCTTGTTTTTCCTCCAGCTTTGATCACACGTGCCCTTCACTGAAAAATACACGGTGACAACCCCTCCCGTCCTAACTCTAGAGCCACTGCTTGAATATACCTTTGCGTTGCAAGGCTGTCTCAGACTTGAGGGAGATCACGCTCCTCTTGGAGCACCCTGTAGCAGGGGTGGCATCACAGCTTCAAGTTGGAGTGTGAAATGAAGGCACAAAACAGCAGTACACCTTGACAGCATCCGTGAAGCCAAGGGCAGAGATAAAGAGTCTTGAATCTTTGTCTCCAGAGCCGCCGTGCCTCATTTGGGTGGGCTGCCTGGGCAGTGAGGGGGCTATGGGGTTGGGAGGGACCCATGAAGCTGTGTAGGAGGATGGAGTCTATTTCTGAGCTGTTCTTAGGGACAATCTACATATCATTAGAACGCCTGTGCCATCTGAATGCATAACGGTACTTTATCAACTAAAACTTCTTTATTTAATCAGTTGATTTAATTATGAGCTAGTTAATTGAAAAATTCATGGTACAAGTTCTGAAGGTCAAAATACTCAGAAGTTCAAAGAAGACTGGAGCATTTATTTTACTCAGGCTGTGACGTGCAGTGCTGAGTTACAGAAATCTGCACTGATTCAAACTGGCAAACTGATCTTGGGACTAAACAACTGAATTACCAAACAAGAAGACAATTCACTTCCATTCATGAGGTGTGAATTTATCTAATGCCAGCTGTGGTTAGTCTGTGATTGATTTATCTGTACGTTGTGGTTTCCAGAGGATCCAAGTAGTAACTACTCTTGTAGAAATGCCTTTAGCACCATTCTGTCAACCCCTTTAGCCCTCTCAGGGACAAGTCCGTGTCTGTGCAATGTGCCGGATTGATTGACTGTGGTTTGCCCTGGATGGGAAAGACATGCCAAGGGCAACAAGAGCTGCAGATTCCCACCTCTGGGTCATAGTGTTTCACTGCTGTATGATAGGCTTTTTCAGAAGTTGTAGAGGCCAGGTGAAATATCTGGTCTATAATCTGCAAATAATGTGGATTTATGAATCCTTAGGTGTTGCAAACTTTGGTTTCCCTCCCAAAGTAGCACAACAGAGCCATGGACCACTAAAAACTTGCTTGCAATCCCTATTTTAGACTGAAAGTGATATAAATATCTGCTGAGATATTTACATTCCTATAGAAGATTAAACAGCAAAAACTAGCCAAAAATCAGTGAGCTTTGGACAGGTAAGGATGTATGAAAACCCTACAGCCTTAGTGCTGTGACAGAAGTGTGAGTCCTGTGTGTGTTACCGTTTGTCCAAAAAGTACGCTCAGAGCAGGTCGAGGCCGTGGATCCTGGTGTTAACACCTCTGCCGTATTCTGCCCAGATCACAGGTATACAGAGACCACAATATTCCCTCTTATAGGAATACCTTCTGTGTTGGCAAGCCCTGGGCTACTTCAGGCTTCGTGTTTTCGTCCCTTCACTACAGAATTTTGCCATTCCTATCTCAGCAGGAGGATGGCACCAGCCTGGGTTCATCTCAGCCTGTATATTTATCTGCCCTAAACAACACACTCTTACAGATTTTTTTTTTTAAACAAATAAAACATTACATTTATGGCCCTCATGGCTGCAACATACTTTGAAAGAAGTGCAACCATTTTAATATATTTTTCCTGAATCTGCAGGTAGCCCTAATTATTACGTCTCAGGGACTCAGTTTCCCTCAGACATTCAGCGATGGCAAGGTATCAACTTAAAAGCCCTGTGGTGGTGATGTCCATCTGTGTGTCAATATTAACTGTTCAATTGTTGGATATTTTAATGAGAAGAAGCCGGGAATAGAAGACAAGCTAGAATAAGAATAAAAGATGCAGGGGAAAAAACTTAAAACAACAACAGTAAAACAAAAGAGGAGGAGAGAAAAAAAAAAGGAGGAAGGTAAAGAAAATTGAGCAAAGGACAAAGCACATGAAAAACAAAAAGGACAAAAACTCACATACATATATAGATAGGTGAATACTTGCTCTTGAGGGATGCTGCCTGTAAGAAGAATGAAATGAATAAATAATAGCCATAAAGGCATTTAATACTGTTAAAAGTACTGTCTGGGAGATTGTCCATTCCAGACCCTCTCCCTGGCGATTTTCTGCACTTCAGGCACTTTCCCCCTAATGGTGCTTACTGGAAGACCTGTGTTTTCTCTCAGTAACCTGCACTAACAGTGAGCAGGGATGGGCCCCTGCTAGACATGACTGAGGGATGCAGTGGGAGATGGGGGCCTGCATGAGTGGTCTAGAGACCAGTTTTGTAAGCTGTGCTGTAATACTTAAAGTGTAATCCTGTACTACAGGGCAGCTCTGAGAGGTTTTTCTCTCCTTGGATATACAGTTAGAAAGTCGTCGTGATCCTTCCACAAGGCCAACAGGACTTGGGTAGGGGCAGTCCAGTTCCCATGAAAAACTTGCATCCTGGCTCCAGCTATCACTTTTGGGGATCGCTCTGCCCTTACCCAAACCCTTTGCAGGGCTTTCAAACTCCTCCCTTAGGAGCTGTAAACATGAGTCGGGAGGTATTTCTTTAACATTCCTCCTGGGGAGCTATTGGCAATCCCCACGCGTGTTTCAGCAAGGCCAATGCCCCTTGGGCATCACAGGGCCAGGCAGTAGGCACAGCCCCAAACTTGCTGTGAGCATCTCATTAATCCAGGGTGAAGCACATGTACCTTCAGAGAAGGTGTGCCGCTGAAACCAAGTCCCTGTGACACAGGAGATTTTGAGCTTCTGGGTAAAGCTTTGAAGAGTGTATGGAGAACCAGTTTTCACACCTTTGTGTACAGCCCCAACAGCAACGCTGTATGCATGCAGGGGAAGGCAATAAGACCATTGCTAACACTTGCCGGAGACCAGATAAAGTGGTCACCCAATATTTAGCGATGATAGTGAGTTCGGCATGCGTGGTTCCTAATGTGAGCTTTGTGGGATCCTGTGACTAGTATATAAAGGTTTCTTTTAACATTAATCCATGGAAAACCTCCCCTCAACATCAAAGGATGTTGCATTGGGCAGGCGCTGTCTGCAGTTTTAAGAGATCACTCTAGCCTGTCATCCATCACTGAAAATGGAAATCTTTGCTCTCTGCTATGGGATTTTTGACAACTGGCCTAATGAGGCAGCAGAAAGAAAAGAACAAAATAACAGTAATACGATGAAATAGTTTTCACATTTTGCTCAGGTTTCTTGTTTCTCATTATAGGCATTTATGAGAAGTGAAAAACACATGACAATTCAGAAGGCATTATTTGAAACAATAAGTGAGTCTAGGTAATAATGTATTGTATGCCCAAAAGCAAGAGAAATAATTGTTTTTCAATCTAATGTTGTGTTTATCACTCCTGGGATGAAAATACAGCTAATACATATTTCAAGTGTAAGTTCAAAATATTCATGTGCAACCAAGCAAAGGTTTAGTTCTCACTCTCCATCTGTTTCTAGTGAGGTCACATTGTTTTTCTGCATTGTGTGGCTGCATTATCTTAATAAATGATTAGTTGTGAGATATTATTTCCCTTTAAAATGTGTGACAGCAAAACAAGTTTTTAATAAAGTGTTTTGAAAAAGCAACAGACTGAAAAAATCTGGGCACGGGTTCAAATTGGTAATGAACTGAATATGCCTCTAATTATATTGACTTTGCAAGTAATAGGATGAAGCAACAATAGAAATTACTTCTGCCTGAAATTCAGTGCTTTAAGGCTGAGAATGTTCCCCTCAAACTTTTGGGGACTGAATAAAATTGCTGTATCATTTTTTTTTAACACATCTCTCCCTTCAAATCTCAAAATGGAGGATGGTGGGCTAAGCCTTCTTGAAAGCAGACACGCCAATAAATATGTCATAAAAGCTAATATTTTTTGCAAGGCAAGTTTTATTTCTGGACTTCTGTTTACCCAGTACATGTAACATTTGGTGTAAGTAGGTCTGGCTTTGTGTAATACAGGGATCAGTACACATTTAAACGTACATTTTTAAACTGCGATTCAGCTGTGTCAATCTAGATGAGGTTCATCATAGGACTAAATCTCTGTGCCCCATGCCGGCAATTTAAGACTCAATCTTAATCTTTGTATGAAGTCATTTTGTATCAAATGTATAAATAATTAATGTGTTGTGTATGGAAACGCTATCAGATTAATTCCTTTAATAATAAAAAAATCCATAGATAAATAGAGGTTGGTCAGCAAAGTGACCTTTCATCTTTTTTTTTGTATGACCTTGAATTAAATCCAGCGTTGATCAGAATGACCATTAATCATTTTGATCAGATTGCTGAGAGAATTACCAAGTGAAGTCAGTTTAGTCATCTCAGTTTACTTTCTATAGGGAAGAGGCACTGTGTTTGTGTCACACAAACAACACAATAAGTCCATGATTGGTTTCCACAGGTCAAGGCTGATTCCTGTTTGTGAAGCAGCACAGACCTTGTCTATCTGTAGTGGTCTTGAACCTACTGCAGATAAATAAAGGATTTCTTCCCCTAGCATGTTTTGAGCCATAAATAGATTTTAAAATATCTTACAGCTAAAAGTGTGGAGAAAGGGTATGCTTGCAGGTCAAGCAGAGTAAATAAGACCGTCTCACAGGTTCCTCTGGAGTTTAAATATGTTTGTGTACCACAGGGAAGGAAAATACAGGTTTTATGCCTAACTCCATGGTTGCTGCTACTCAGCTGCTATCAACACAGTGTGAATGAAAACACAACCGGGGAGAAAATATTAAAAGACATTTAAAAACTTCTCAGACCAGTCATTAGGTTAAGTAACATTTGCTATAACCTCAGCTTCATGGATCAGCTTTCCTGATGAGATCACAGCAGGTTAATGTGGGAGAGAGGCAGAATCAGAATCTGAGTCAGAAATGGAGCAGTGCGTCATAATAAGGAAGATCAGAGAGTTTCTGACATAGGGAAGCTGTATTAATCAGATATATTTCACTTTTTCCATTCTGAGGACAATATTTTGGCAGTACTACAGGGAATGAAAAGGATGACATGCACAGTTTCTCAAAGTCAGTATCTTGATTCTTGTATGACGTAAATGATAAAAAAATTACATGTATTTCCAGGATCTCTCTTTTGGGGAATACAACTTACTGGTCTGAGCTAGAATGTGTCACTGCCATGAAACCCTAGTTCTCTTGCCTGAGAAAACTGCTGAAGCAATACAAAGGAAAAGTGTGGGAACAAATAGAAAAATCACGTATCTGTGGCAATAGCTATCACAAAACACAGACAGAAAAGCAGTTCTCTTATCACTGAGGTGCTTCCAGATTCCCTAATGAGAATATTACGGGATCTGTTTAATAGGCTTCATCTACAGGAGAAATGATGTCATATCTACCTGCTGACATTTCTCCTACCTTCTAGGCTGCATCCCCCCTTCCCACTGTTTCCAGGTGACATACCTTTTGGCTTGTGCTCCACATGATGTGGTAACGTACCAGCCCTGCTAGAAAAACATATATGGGAGCTGGCTGGTATGATTCATCCTTAACCTGTCAAATTTCAGTCATCTGAGTTGTCACCTCATGTTCCACCACCAACACATCTGCATGTTGTGCATTTGAATAGCACTGGGCACCCACAACCCTAATGTGACCAGAAAGTGGAGTTCTGTTGTGCTCCCATGTGATATGGAAGGACTTGATGGACGAGTGTGCTGCCTTCTCTAGGAAAGGACCCTAAAGATAAACTTTTTGAGTGAGACGCTGGTAGAATCTATCAAAAGTGTTTTCTAACCACTATCATACCTCTTCTTTACAAGAAATGTTTGTACTAATTGCAGGGTGTTTTTTTCCCCCTGAATTATTGCCTGGGTACCTTAGCTTCCCACAGGCCTCTGAATTTTCTTTTCAGAAGCTTCTGAGAACATTTCTGGCTTAGATTCTGATGTGTTCATCCCATCTGAAAAGAATTTAATCTCATCATGCCTTGCGAGAACAACTTTTCCTTATCCCCTTTGTTTGCCATCCTGCCTGTCACTGCAGCAACTTACATTTTATACCTGCTACAAATATCACTCAAACATACAGAGAGTGATGTGAGAAAAAAAAGTTATGAATTCTGGCTGACAGCAAATTAATTAAAAGCCATCCTAAATAGCTGGGCACCACCTCTGCGTGAGCACAGGGCAACCCATGGTGGGGCTGCATCCCACCTTTGCCAGACCGGACAAAACGGCGAGCCAAAACCCCGCAGCTGTGTTGTGGCAGTGTAAGCACCTCCTTCTCCTTTCTGAAGGCAAGGTGAAATGGACACAGCACATGTGGATCAGCCAAAAGACGTGGCAGAGGTAGAAGAAAGGGACAGAGCCACAGGATTCACAAATGCAAGGAAAAGTTGGGTAAGTCACCCTATAGGCCCGCTCTGGGGAAGGCGATGCTTCACCTGCTTGCTGGGCAGCACTGGTGAGCATCCAAAGACACGGTGCTGCAGATGGGCACCCAGGCTCCTGGCTCCTGCTCATATGTGGGGCACTGGATCAAGGGCTTGTACCCTAAAAGAGCGTTCAGGGACCCCGAGAGGTACCCATGCCTGGAAGCTCCATAGATGTGGGCCCAGATTCGCTAGAGGTAAGTGAGGTGACAGCACTGAGCCAGTCTGTCCCCATCCTCTTCTTCATTATACATAAGCACAAACGATCCAAATGCTCACAGGCTGATACTCAGTCACAAACTCAACTGCATCTGATCTGGGTGTGCAGATTCATGTTGCTATGACTTTTCAACATAGGTTTATAGTGGTCTGTTTCTCTTTGTGTGAGTGCCACATGCATCACGCTGTGACATTTAGCATGTTTAGTTTTAATTCAGCATGGTGGTGCAAGCCAAATTAGTAACCTGTTTTCTAGTAGCCATTTGATAACAGTCACAAATGGCCTAAGGAAATCTGCATTTATACTAAAGACAATTTAACTGATACAGATGTGTTCATCTATGCAGAAACTTCAAAGGAGGCATTTTCACAAATATGTGCTGCTTGTTGCCTTCCCAGCGGCATTTGTTACCATTTCCTACAACGCTTGGTTTAGGTTGGGTCTTCTCTTCATTGGCCAAATGAAGGGTCAGCCAGAGTGAAGGGCCACCCCTTCTTCTTCTTCTTGCTGAAATCATTGGTCCAGGTCAATTTTGTATTCCCATATTCCATTAACAGAGAAATATGTTCTTAGAAATCATCAGCTGGTGCACCGCATTGCCTTTTATAGACAGGGCTATTGTTTCATCATTCAGTGTAAATTAGGAGACATTTCAAAAAGTGAAACCTAAACAATCATTTCAGTGCACTTTTCTCTGAGATTATTGTTTTAGCTAGATACATTATCTATATTTAAAATATATGAAATGGAGGTATACTTCATGTTCAAAGTGATATATGATAAAGATAGAAAAAGGTGAACTCTTGATATATTACAAGTCTTTCATGCCATGAAATAACTATTGCCTATTATTTTACTCCTGACATTTTTATTTTTAGGGGAATTTCAGTTGATTTGTATTGCTGACACCACTGATATGTTGTTTCCAGTGACCTTACATCCAAAATCAGTAGGGTGTGACATTTGATGGCCCAGATAAAAAACATTAATAGTGGAAGAGAGGGTTTATTTTCCTGGTCATAAATTAAGTTTAAATAACTCAGATTTTTTTAAACCTCTTCAGTAATTTTTACTGTCTAGCCAATAAATGTACTTATTACTGGCAGCTTAACTCACGTTTTCTTGGTGAAGCAGTTTACTCAGATGCTTATGTACAGGCTTGTCTTCCTTTCTGAGGCAGAGTTTGGTAGCAAGCACTGCTTACCACAAACAAAAGGAGATGGCTCCCAGGTAGTAAACAGAAAGGAATATAGTGGCATTGTCTTCTTATTTTGCTTACAGGTAAACAGGTAGAAGAGAGAGAGCAACAACTTTTGGCATGATGCACAAGAGTGAAGAGTCAGGCTCAGAGAATTTTGCACAATCTCTGTTAAAATATGTAGACAGAGACATATAAGTAATAAATGCATAGTATAAATATTAGTATGACCTAACTTGTAGCCTTATCACACTTGTTCACAGTCCTCCCTGTGCGAATTGTCCTGCAAATATTCTCTTCAGGCATTTTTTCATGAATGCCATTGAACTACAAACCTTTCTGGTGTATATTTCTCTACTTTGAAAATACTCAAAGAATGTGATCTCCAGATGCAACTTGAAATGGAGAGAGAGAGAGAGAGAAAGAGAGAAAGAGAAAGATATTAACTCACCAAAACTGTTACCATCAGTCCTTGGGGCACAGGCATCTTTATGTAAAGGAGGAGTATGGCTGGTGCCTCAGCAAAACCTTAAAAATCTTGGAAAAAAACCTTCTCACCCCACTCTGATCTGCAACTAGGTGTAAGGGCCCGGCAATGCAGGGAGGAGGGTATGATTTTACAGACTAACATTTATGAAAATGATAAATTGTTATTGGATTGTTTTAAGAACTTTGGTAACAGCGAAAAGAGAGCTATTGCCATATATAGGCTCTTAAAAGTCAGGATGGGTTCCTGCAATATGGGGTTGTACTCCGTGTTCCCTGCTGTCATTTTTTATTGCACAAGTCTGTTTAGGAGACTGTTGTGTCTCTTATGCACTGTCCATGGATGGTGATGCAGTATCTGTTTGCATCGCTGAGTCCTGGCAGCAAAGAAGGTTCATGAAACTT
The DNA here is from genome assembly GCF_036013445.1 of Caloenas nicobarica. Taxonomy (NCBI): domain Eukaryota; kingdom Metazoa; phylum Chordata; class Aves; order Columbiformes; family Columbidae; genus Caloenas; species Caloenas nicobarica. The sequence goes on along the minus strand of NC_088246.1, from coordinate 36,121,282 downwards.
TTTTTGCTCTTCAGAAAGGTCTTCTTGGAGTTTCTGATGTAATCTTATTCACTGAAGCAAAAACAAGCTCTCTGTTATAGCAGAGGCTGTTCCTTTCCCAGGGAAGGAGAAGGGAGCAGATTAATTTACCTGGTTGAAGATGCTGCCCACTCTCTTTCTGTTGAACAAATGCCATCTGTAACTTCAGTGTGGGTAGAAAAGCACAAGAGAATTTTGGATAGCAGCACGTGAGCTCTCGTTCCCTCGCGAAAAGTCTTATTGCAGGCAGTTTTATTTCATTTGCCTTAAACCAGCTCAGATCTGGCCTCCCAGACCTTGTCTGTGGGTGGCATTTGCTTCCCCCATCTTCCAGCCACGATTCCTGTTGCAGCCAGGCGAGGCAGCATCCCTGCCATAGCCTGCATCTTGGATACTTCAGGTAGCTTTCAGCACACCTGGCCCTGAAGAGGACTGCTGCCTCTGAATGGGAGGACAGCAGCTGGCCAGAGCAAAAGGTTTTCCTTTTTGTGACCTCTGAGAGGAATTCCAAACAGGTTTTGAGCCCAGGGTGTGAATTCATAGCTGGGGTGGAAAGTGCATACAACAGACCTTTCCGCACACAGCTTTGTGCTGTAACCCCTTCAATCTGTGTATTTCAGAGCAAGCTGTCAGGTAACCACAGTACCGAAAAAACATGCCTCATGGATGCATGATTGCTGAAAATGAGGTGTTTAGCTTTGTCTTGCCGTTTCTCAGTTTTTGGGATGAGCTCAATTCGTATTTTCTTCTGCAGCTAATGGGATTATTTATTGAGAGTTTTATTTTGGAGCCTTGGGGGTTTTTTTGATGATTTAAACAAATTCTTGTGTAATCTTTTGATTTCAACATCAGATTCTTTAAGGAAAATATCTGAAATAGTATAAGCTGATGGCGCTCAAGCTGTATAATAGCTGTTTGAGTGTACAGATTTGCACATCTTCTTCAACAGAAACTTTTTATACGAGTCAAAGCCTAGTGATTCCAGCAGTCCACTGCAGCTGACTTGCTGAGGAGAACCAGGCCTTGAGAGTCCAAGTTTGGCTGATACTTTTCGAAACATTTCCTATACAAAATTATCTATAGAAGAATAACAAACTTGCTAGTGTTTCCTCTTACAGGTAATTTTCCTAGACTCATATCCCACTGCTAAGCTGGCACAGGAGCCGTGTATCAGCTGTCCAGTGAGAAAAAGGAGGTAATTTCAGATCATCCCATAACCCTCTTCTCTAGAGAGCTGTGGAAGTGGAAATGGCCTTCAGCTGGTCCAATGGGGCCAGGGGCACTGAGGCTTTTATGTCCTTGACCTGGATACTCCTCAGCAACTTCTCCTTGTGCAACTAACGGTGGAGCAGGAGGATCCCAAGGCAAATCTGCAGCTCCTGCCCCAGGTTCTTCGTCCTCCTCAGCAGGTATCTCTGCTCTCCTTGTGGTCATGGGAAATGTAAGACACCTACTCCAGATGTCATGGTTGTATGGATGTGTGAGGAGGGAGGCAGATTGCTAAAATTGGTATTTTGCTTCCCTTCTGCCTAACTGCAAGAGTAAAGGGCTTTCATGGCCACCCACCAGCCCAAAAGTGTGGTGTTATTCTTTCTTTCTCCTTCATGGTCCCTTGCTTGGAAAGCATGTGAGATTGTAGGGGATCCTAGGATTGTCAGATCCACGTGGGGATTTCTGTGGAACTAGTGGGAAATGGACCCCACAACCAGAACAGCACTTAAATCAAGTGATAGACTGGCTACAGAAACTGCTCTGCTTCTACCGAAGACTCCAGCCTGTCTCAAAAGAATGGAGGCCATCACGGGAAGAGAGACCATGACAGAGACCTCTTCTCTCAGATGTAGGGCAAAGCTCTCCTGCTACACAGCTGATCCAGCCCTGGGACACTTGCTGTGGCCTGAAGACACCCGGGCTACCCAAAACTGCCTGATAACAGCTGCTCTTCCTATTCTGGGCTGCTTATGTCTGCTGCAAACGCAAATAGGAAGGCGAAGCAGAGGTCATGTTAGAAAATGGCATCACCAATGTCCCTTAAAAGACGTATCCAGGTTCTGGCTTGCTTCGAAGAAGTCCTTTCAATATATCGCTCTCTCTTCAGCTGCTCTGGTGATCTTGGAGGGATTTTCCTAACAGCTGCACGTGTTGATTTTCCACAGTTCACGAGAGTTCACAAGTTTGTAAGTCAACATGCCAACCACTAATATATAGCATGCTCTTACTGTGAATTCATGAAGTATCACTGCAATTAAATTTCCCTGATTTATTTTCCCTTATTTTCCCATGATTTATTAATGAAACAAGATTCATCTTGAAACTCTTGAAAAAGAAAATAGGGTTGATTCTCTCTCACAGTATCATAAGATTCACATTAGATACAGATTTTGAATGGTATTTAAAAATACTGCCATGCCAAGGAACCTAGTGGGGAGAATGCTCTTTTGTGTCCTCATTTGCCCTCTTCCAGACAACTCACACAAAGAAATAAGAGGAAGACAGATAAATAGCAAAACCACTCCCCGCCCCCCAGCAACCCGAAGAAACACAAAAGCAACGCATCCCAAATCCAAAATCTCCTGATAACAAAAATCATAGGTGTCTTATAAATGGTTTGTTTTGAGTCCTCTCAGTTAGAAAGAAGATAGTGCTGGGATGGAAAAGTTTTTCCTGGGCAGATGGGAAGGCTCTTGGAGAAGGTGAAGGAATAGCTCTGCAGTGTATGCTACAGAAGCAGCACCTGCCTCATATGGTGTAAAAATGCATTAGTATGGGGCTCAGGGGATGGTCTAGTGGTCTTTTCCATTCATTCACGATAGGTGCCCTCCAAAAAGACCTTGGTATAAATTATAACTAAGCCAATCAAACAAAAAAATTCAAGTAGCTGCTGTCTCAGTGATATCTGTAAATCCAAAGAGTTTGCTTTATGTTAATGAACTCCACATGGCTGCAGAAGGTCTCTGTCTATTTTCTATATATGCCATTGTTTTCATTTGTTGGGATTTTTAAATAGAATGCTTTAAGTATTTCCTGTTGGAAGAGAACGACACTATGGGAGGCTCTGAAGTGATGTTCGTAAGAACTGTGAACACTGACTAATTGATTAACCAAGAGTTCTTGAAGAAAATGTTTTGATTAGGGTAATTTATAGAGATTGTATCTTTTGTCATCATTTGTCTTTGAAAATATAGAAGAAAACTGCTTCCAAGTGCATGTAGCCACTGGCATGAGAGATGGTGTGCACTACATCATCAGTTACAGCAGACTGCTCAATTTTGTACCTTTCCAGCTAGTCAAATATCCAATAACAACACACACGCGCGCGCGCACACACACACACACACACACACACACACGCACACAAGCGCTGTAGTTCTTTGCACTCCAAACTTTTCCAGCACGGGCTTAGAAAAATATTTGGGGTTGTTCACTGCTCTGCTCTCTGTAGCATAAACATTTATTTAAATGGGGCTGTCTTTTCAGTAATGAAGAATGAAGGAAAAACAATGGTCTGATTTTGACAAATTAACTTGTGATTTGGAGAGTCAGTGAAGCAGGGAAGAGACATTCCTAACTATACTAATTAAATGAGCTTGCAACATTTATTTTAATGCAATGGAACCATCCATATGAAGATGAACATTTTAATTTATTTTGTAGTGACATTATGAAAAATTTCTCTGCTGCAGATTATCTACAAAAACAAATCTCATCAGCATCTAGGTTTGTGCATGAAATTTACATCTCTCACATAAGTTTGACCTTCCCCAGTGAAAACAAATGGTATGTGCTAAGTTAAAAAGTTTCTGCAAAGGTTGTCTTCCCATTGATGTGGTGGTTTATGTTCAAATTACCTCTGTGAAAAACACATCCATTTTTCATGGTGCAGTGTAGATGAAAAGTTCTGAATCTGTTCTAAGGGGAATGCAAATATAGCTCATTAGTTCAAAGACATTTTTCATGAACGACTGCTGAGTATTTTCAGGCAGACAAGGATGTGCAGTTTCAGACAAGAATGAGCACCACATGTCCTACTAATTGTTTTTTAAACTTGTTCCTTCTCTCTATGGCATTCAGTAAGTCTAGAAAGTGTGAAGATTCCTGGAGAAAAAAAAAATCATATGAATCCTCACTTATAGTATATACTGGGTCTTTTCAATATATTGTGCAGTATAAGGAAAAAAAATAGGAGCATTAGCTTTCAGATGGGTAATATTGTTATATTCAGGCACATGACATTTCTCTCCTCAGAGTTTTTCCAGGTTTTAGTAATGAGTAGGAATATTATTTATGGAGTGCCATCAGCAGAGAGAGCGTTGTCCTAAGGTTCATATCAATGATGATGTTATGGAGCTGCTGTCAGGAGGAGCTGCAGGAGTTCATTGGGTTTTGGTTTTTTAACTAGGTTGAGTAGCAGTAAGACATTTTCACCATTTAAAATTATTCTTAAAAAGGTGCCTTAGCCAGGATTCTCCTCTATTTTGCAGACCTCCCAAGGGTTTGCTTTCAAAGGGCCTTGAAAGCAGGAGATCTGAGCAATAAGTCAGGATTCCAACCTTCCCTCCATGAGCCTGAAAGCTACAACAATCAGAAACAACAACAAAAAATGGTGTTCTTCAGAAACTATCTGATTTCAAGGTTGGGTCACTCGTTGTATACCCTGTGTCTCTGAGTGGTGGTCCTCCATGTGCCACACGGGTGCCCACTGGCTCCTCCTCACCCCTGTGGCGGAGGAGGACGCTCCTTGGGCCTTTCTGTGGCCAGACCCACCTTAACAGCTCAGGCAGGTCTTTTTTACCCAGTCACCTGGCCCCAGGAGGTGAGCTGCCCCTGGTGGGGGGCTGGCAGGGGTCTTGGGGTGACTGAAGTCAGCAGCACAGCTCCAGCTGAGCCAAAACTGGCAGGGCATCCTTTAGATGAGTTCCTCTTCACCTGGGCAACTCTGCAGCCCTCAGTCTCACCCATGGACAGTGCGCAGACCTCCTCTGCTTTCCAAAATTTGTGCTGCTTAACAGACCATAGATATTTATCTTTTATCTTGGGCCTTTATCTGTCAGCTTTGGCGTGTGGGGTCAGCTTTTCAGGCTAATTGCAATGAAAACCAAGTCAGTTGTCATGAACTGGGGTTTCCTGCAGCTGATCATTCCTCTTCCTGCTGCCTCTAGCCTGGCACCCACATACCCTTCTGCAGGTCTCTTCCCCACCGAGTGATCAGCAAACTCTGGCCTGTTGTGAATCCTTTCTCCCACCCATGAACTGTGGCCACCCCTGGACTGAGCTGTGCAGATCTCCTGCCTGTGCACAGAAAAGCTTGAAATGCAATGAGGGCAGTCTTTCCCTCAGCTGAAACTGTGGGGAGATTTTGGACAGGAAAGAGGTTATTACTGAAGTTGAGTTGCAATTTAACTGTCACAATTGTATTAACATCCCGAATCCAATGTTATGGGAGTTTTAATAACAGTCAAGTATGAAAACTTAAGCCAGTCAATGGCAAAAATCCTGTTGTCCAAGATCATAACTATGTTTTTTTTTACCTGAAAAGCAGTCTTGTGTTACGTAAATGTTTGCTAGACACTTGCTCATTACCTTTAGTTCAAGACGAAAACCCACCAGGCACTGAATAACTAACACCACTGTCCTATAAACTAGTTAATGTTTTGTTGACAGATGTCATGCTACCATGTTTTCCTCGACTAAGGATGTCAGTCACTGCTTTTCTATTTAGGTCTTCCAGAATACTATTTTTTGGTGGCCAATCTTAGAAAGAGTTCACATATGATAATTTCAAGTGTTAAAGCTTCTTTACCGGAACAAAAATATCATCCCAGTCATGCACAGGAGGGTCATCTCCAGCACGTACCACTGTCAGGATCACCGTAGCACTGCCGTGTGAGGAGTGCTTTGCAGCCCCTCTTCACACCAGCAACCTTCTGTCTACATGGCCCATATAGAGCTAAAATTGCCTGGGTTACTGAAACAAGGGACATGTCTCCCTGCCCCGGAACAACAGAAGGGAAATAATTTTCTGCAGATTTTGCAGCATCTGCCCATAAAGAAAAAGAGCCAGGGCCTGAAATCCAGCCTCCCCCCAGGTTCCACGGCTGCAGGGCCACAACAGAGCCACAATTTTGCTTGCATCAAGGAAAGCTCCCGCAAGAAAGTGATTCCCTATGTTTCCTGAGAATATGAGAAATGCCCTGGACAGCATAAACACACAGATTAAGATTCCTCTCAGCTCTTGGAAGGCTAGCGTTAGTCCTGGAGCCCTGGCAAATGTAAGCTCCAGTGTGTGATTCATAGTGTTGAAGGAAAGTGGAAGTTTTATAAAAATTCAGAGGGGCAATAGTCAGCATCCATGTTGAATATACACTGCAGCACTCAATAACTCTGCCTTTAAAAATCATTGGGTAATAACTATACTCTGAAATAATGAAGCTACCACATTGTGCATTGGCCCCAACAGAAGAGCTAGCTGAAGAAACAAATCTTCAAGACACCTAAAGCCACATAAAAATGCCAGTGTTTCTGTACAGAGAAAAGTACCCTTTTCCAGTATGATGGAGTTCTTTGACTGAGGATGTTCAACTGATGTTGAAATCCGAAAATATTTTATCATCACCAAGACTTATGCATCTCTCCTAAAACAGTCAACAGCTAAGCTCCTGCTCACAAAACTGAAAATTCCAATCATGCTTATATTCATCTAAAAATACCAGTGCACCAAGAAGGTCTCCTAGGACAAAACTCATCCACACAGGTACTTTTACGAAACTATGACTCCACCAGCAATGAATCTGTCCTGTGCTTTTCAGTATGCCATTTACAAGCAATAAAGGCTGCTGTCATGCTTCCCACAAGATCCCTGATGAGAGAAAAAGTTGACGCATTTATACAAAAAGCTAGCATGTAGACCTTCAAAAAGAAACTTTTGACAATTTGCTTTTGACTCCCAAGTAATGTACAAAAAGTCATTGCTCTTTTGGAGCTCATATATGTCTTATGTTTCTCTTGAGGAATCATTTCTCTTCATTCACCTTTTTACTCTGTTTAGGCAACCAGATTAATGTTGTGTGCCTGGACTGGGTACTTTTCTGGCTTTCATGCTGTGGATCAGGCAGCTCGAATAATAGCAGGAATCCATCCAAATGGGGAGAGGCTTTATTTCTCGCCAGTCTTTCTGACCCCTCTGGAAGCCACATTTCTTCCCCTTTTATTTGTCCCCTCTTCCCCTTTTCTTTCTGTGATTCCAATTACCCTTTAGCTAAGAAGCATCCAACAATATTACTGTCGCCTTCTGCCATCTATAAAGAGCAGCCAGTTGCTTTCATTCTGATAAACATTTATGTTAGACTGAGGCAAACAAGGGGCAACCTAGCGAGGCTTTCTTGTGAGAGATTAATTTACGTGTGCTTCTTCTGTAGGACCCACAGCTCATTGTTCCTGTGGAAGATGCTAAACAGTCCCAAATTGGTAGAGTGGGCTTAATGGTTCTCCAGGCATCCTCATTGATGATCACTGGCAGGAGGCATAGCTGGTAAAAGGGACAGTGTGGTCAGGATGCTGGGGGTTACCATCTGTTCCCAGCTGCCTCAGAAAACACTCCAGCCCACCCAGGGCCATGCAAAGATCAGAAGAGTCCTGAGCTTTTGCTTGTGGTGACAGATCTCCAAAGACCTTCAGTTATAACCCTGGTGTTGCGAGTTCTATCTTTCTTTCGACCTTGGGTGACCAGAGGCCATCTTCTGTGGAATTTGAGCTGGCTGTAAATCCCCATTCAGTTGGAGATGCCAAACTGGGACTGCACTGGCTTCATGGCTGGCTAATAGAAAGTGGTGTCTCATCCTGGTGGATGGCTTAGGGATCCTCCTGGGTCTGCCTGCAACTCCTGCCTTTTCACACTCCTGACACTTCGGCTTCTACTAATTGCTGAGTGGCTTTGGTTTCAGACAGCCTGCAGGTTTGTCGCACAAGATGCTAATCTTTGGATAGCAGGCGTGCCATAAATGAAAGCTGGCAGACAGATATGGGACTAAGTTTTCTCCATCTCTCTTTCTCGCTCCGTCCTTTAGTGCAATATCAGTTTGCAGGAGATTAATTTTATGTAAAGTTTTACATTTCAGATTGTGATCAGCATTTTTTTTCCCTTGGTTGGCTCTGAGAAAACATATATTCAAGTTTGAGAATTCATCATGTCTGATTAATGATGTGTATATAGAGCTTTCTGTATCATCTTCCTTCTTTTGGTCTTTTTTATTCAGTTGTTTGCTGTACTCCAACCCTGCGGATAGATGGTTCTGCAGTGATAAATGTAAAGTTTGCATAAGCCATGTAACAGCAGGACAGCCTATTATCACTGTACATTTTCCATGGCTGTGCAAACCTCTGTAGGCTATTTTATTGCTAATAGATCCACAGAGAAACAGTAGTGATTTTATGACTCTTTTTAAAATGGAAATTCATGTTTGAGAAATACAACTGGGAGGAAACAGATGTAAACCACTTAAGCATTTGCAGAAAATTGAGATGCACACTCTTATTTACAGACCCACATCGCCTCCATCGTTTTATTTTCAAAATTAAAATAAGCAATCTGTTTGCCATGGGAAATGAGGAACCGTAAACTTGTTGTTTTTCCTTTACAAAGCAATGGCCAGCATCACTGTCTCTGTGCTTAATGGCATAGGAGAAAAGGGATGACAATTCTCCCCCTAGATTTTATTGTCTATAACACATTCCCTTTGTAATCTGTGTAAGAGGTATGCAAGTGGGAAAGATTTTAACATAACCACGTGTCTGAATTCACATTATGTTATAAAAGCTGAAATAATTGCCCGACCTATTATAAGGTTTTACCCAAGTATTTAAAGCTATTGGAAAATTGATTTTAAAACTTTAGTAGCAAACAATTGCAAAGTATTTACACTCATGTCAGAGTGCTAGTGTGCTCATTGCCTACACCAGCAGAAAATATTTATTTCTTCTTGCATGCTGGTTTAGATTACTGTATTTGAGGGGCAAGCATCCCATTGCAAAATTATTGTAAAAAACTCCTATAAGACCTGTTCAAAATGTGAACTCATGAAGCCACCTGTCAAAAAAAAGGACAGCATTTGACATCTATTAGTGATAATAATACTTTGTGCTTACCTACGGCCCTGCACCCATAGAGATCGGGGCTGTACACCCTCTTATTCCTCTCTTAAGAAAGGAGCACCATACATACTTTACAAATAGCTACCCAGGGACACAGAGCATTGTGGAGACTTGGATCTATGTCATGGCACCATTGTGGGCTGAAGGTTGGAAGAGCACCCAGTCAGTCCTCTACTCCTCAGTAGTCACCACCATACACATATTTTTTCAGTCATGTATTTCTGAATGATTGCTTGTTTTCCAGGAAAGTAATGAAGCTGCGGTGTTAAAGTACTTAAAAGGGACTCACACTACACCACCACATCTGAAGAAGGCCACTGAGCACTGTAAAAAGCTTGCCTTTCAACAAGCTCTGATGTGAGGAATGTGATAAAAAAGATACATCTAAGCACCAGATGACAGATGAAGAGATAGAAAATCCCCTCCTCTAAGGCACTGGCGTGTTGAATGTTATATGAAAACTGTGTCTCATAGGAAGCAACCTTAGCAACGTCTCATGGTGGCCAGGTATATACCTACAATAAATGCTTTCCTACAGCAACAGCTCCATACCCTGGGAGGCAGGAACTGCAAACACCTCCTGGTCATGACTCCCTGCTGAAAGTTGTCCTCAAAGCTCAGACAAAGCCAGGTCTTTCTCCTCTGCAGATACTCTGGTAGTCACCTGGACACTGTTTTCTTGAGAAGACCTAGAAATTGTGATGAAGCAGCTGGGAAGAAGGTGGAGGACACCACTGAGATACCCCACTTGGGCATCACCCTGTGCCATAAGAAGAAGAAAAGGAAAGGAGAGTAGCTTTTATTTAGGGCAAAGCCACCAGTATGCCTGGATCTTGTCAGCACAGCTTGCAAGCAGAAGAGGAGCATCCAGGGAGATGAGAGCTGGCAGTGTAAAATGTCCAGGGAGCAAGGATGCAAGCTCTTAGAGAGCAAACTGAGGAGAAAGAAAAATCAGGTGTCAGGAAAGAATGGCCTGGGGAAGTGGGGAAACAAAACAGCTGGGATGGGAGAGCTCCCATAAAGAGCAAAGCCAGACACTAATTCCACTTTTGGGAGGAAAGACTAAGACACATATTGCACTAAAGAGAGCTAACAACGCAGACTGCCTTCCCTAATGTTATTCTTCCATGCAAGCAGTTTCCATAGTGATGTCGCTTGATTGCAAGCAAGAGAGGAGATGGCCACAAGGCAATCTCTGCGAGGATGCTGTTCACACCATGAAAACACACGAGACCTCGCGCTTGCGGTTTGTCAGTTCCTGAAGCGTGGCTGGGCAGGGAAGGGTTGAGCAGTCTTGTCCTACCCCTGGGGTGGAGCAGGAAGACGTTCCCTCTCCAGCCTGGAAAGCCTACAGAAAGCAACACCTCTTGCTGACCTACCTCTGCCACCAGTGGGCCTGCCCTTGGTGCGACCGTTCAAAAAATGTGCCTCACCCTCCAGCCCATCATAAACATGGCCAGGAGTCACACTGGTAAGCTGGAAGAGCCAATGAAATTTCACACAAAAATCAAAGTGAAAGAATTCTTTTTTATACTTTCCTACACTTCACTCAATGCTGATTAGTACATTGAAGAGCTTTATTGACCCCTGGCAGTTAAACGGAAAGCTTTCTTGTCATAGCACTGAAAGAAGGGACAGATTTTCCAACAGCTGTCTAATACCTCTGTCAACACGGAAATGAAATAGATTTAAGGACCTCTGAAAAGCATCCGAACATTCAGTGCCCAGTAATAATGAATTCCAATTTTCGCTTGCAGAAACTGGAATTACTCACAGTCTGTTCTACCAGCTTTCTAAATAAACATCTGGCACAATTTTATTTTTAGAAAAAAAAAAAAATCTAAAAGCAGGCTACTAGCTGACCATCTCCTTATTAACCCAGATACAGAGGCACAGCGTTCAAAAAATGCTAGTGTGAACCCATGTGTCATGTTCAGGCCTGCAGGGGAAAAAAGGGTAAAAATAAATAACCAAATCACAGAATAAAGGAGAGTCAGTTTCACTGGGATTTGTGAGACATACTGAAACCCTTCAGATCTGGGTACAGCAGTGCTCAGATCAATGGACAAAGTAAAAAACATCACAGCATTTCCATCCTCCAGCTGCACACAGCACTCCTTGTTCTTAGATCAAGGCATGGTGATAAAGAAAGATCGAGCAAACGTAGCCCGAGGACCTCTGAACAGATGTCTGCTCCTTTCCTTGGTCCAGCCCAGCCTGCTACAGTGCATATCTTAAAACCAACAACAAGATTAAGCAATTATTCCCTATATGCTTGTTATTGTTGTCCAATAAAGCAGCGTCTAAAATAACAGTGTTTCTCCTGCCACCCACGGTTGAGTACTGCAGAAAAATGTGTTGAGACAGATTAGGTTAGAGAGATAGGCCTGTATAAATAATTGTTGAAAGTCAACTAAGTCAAAATAATGATAGCAAAGATAATTAACTCTCAGATAGAAAAGCTACCTGCCTATGCTCTCGTTTGTATACTGAAGACTAATTCAGCAAATGAAGAATACAATTCTTGGGACAAGGCAGATAACCCATGGATTCATGGTGATGTAACTGTCACAAAAAGCAGGTCTACCCTGAGATCAATTGGCCTCAAGAAGATTTAAATTAATTATTATTTTTATTATTATTATTATAATCATTATTACCACGGAACTACGTTAAGATTTATACGACTTTTCTTCGTTATTTTGCCCTGTATGTCAGCAAGGGAGTCTAGGTTTACAGATAATTAGGTAGACTACTTGAAGCAATTCAAGATTTCCTTTCATACAGTTGAAAGATATATTTCTTTTTTTCTGAATTTCTTTTTTTTTGGCTCCTATTTCTCATCAATTACTTTCTTCAAAACTGGCACACTGTACAGAGTAGATTTCTTCTTCAATTAATATCGCTGTAGTCATTAAAGATGAGCACTTCTCTATGCAGTCAACTACCATTTGGATGTGGAAGCCTTCATGACAACCCTCCCTCTCACAGAAGAGGAAATGTCTTGGGTCAGTATCTCATCCCTTCAAGGTCTCTCTTCTTGGTCTTGAAATTGTATTTATAGCCCCATTTGTCTTGTCAGTACCAGTCCCTCTTCACAAGAAGGAGCCAGTTCAGAGTAATCATTACCACCATGTTTTATGCAAGAGTCTACATCTAATAGCAAATATTCCTCTCAGGCCAAGTTGATGAAGCAATGTCATGTCTGCTGAGCACTTCGGCTGTCTCTGCTTAGCTCATTCAGCATGGCCTATTGGTCTTCTTTTCTATTTTTACGTCAATTTTCATATTACTATCCCAGAAATGGATATGTTTCAAGTAATCTGACAGGTTCTCTCTACTTCTTGACTATTTTATTATTTTCAGTGAAATGCATTTTGTATGGCTTCTTTTGCTCATCATCATAAACACCAAAGAAGTATAGTTTTCCTGGCAAGTGAAGAAAGTCTGACAATTTGGCATTCAAGACTGCATGTGAGTTAAATAACTTTGTGCTGATCTGCTGTGAAAACAAGCAAAGCATGCAAAACCTCCCTCAAAATCGGACATCTCACAGTTACAAAGTGGCTTTCCTACCAACCATTAGGTTGCAATTGAAGGTATAATGCATCACTTTTAACTCTAGTAGAAGTCTTTTCTTATACTTCCAGATGAGCAAAAATATAACTCCTTATCTACAAGTAGCCAAAGAATTTCTCTGTTTTCATTCACATGCGGAACCTAATTTGGGCAGCATGCATCTGATGAACTTGTAAGCTATATCAGTAGCGAATATGTTAAGGTTTAATTTTAAAGAGGGCTTCTGCATGTTGTTTATACTCAGCCTGAAGTTACAGAGCATGTGGCTGAAGGCAAACTTTTAGGGGTTCTGCAAAAGACCTAACCATAGACTGCAAGCATGAAATGGAGAAGTAGTTCCAGAATCCTTTTTATCACGTAAGAAACTTGGAATGATACAGCTAGCATGAAAAATGGAAATAGTTATGAATTTTTTTACATGTGGTTCCCCATCATCATCCCTGTCCCCACCCTGACGGCCAAGATTGGCTCTTGGGTTTGGTGAAATCTCTGATCTTCATCACTCAGTGTTGATGGAAACTGTTGCCTGATGCAACAAAGAGATAAAGTTGACTTGAGGTAGATCTTGTGGTTAACAAAGTCCTTTAGCTGCCATCACACACCCCATTGCAGGCTCTCCTTAGTTTATTGCAATCATCAGGTTTTTCTTAAAGTCTTGTAGTCTTCTTTAGTTCATAGTTCCCCCCGCCAAGACTTAAGTCCTTATAGTTTCAAAGGAAGCTGTGAATTTGTGAAAAAGGCAACAAAACCCAAAAGACAGATAAAAGAACTGAGAATGTGTATGTATGCTGTAAATTTCAGGAATGTTAAGGAATCTCACTATTATTAAAACTGCATAAAAGAGAATTCTTATGAGTTTAGAAAACTCAGTCATCAATTTTGGAGTGCCTGGAGTAGGCAATACTGCGTGATTTCTTACAGAGATTTACCAAGCACTACAAACCATGAAGCTACCTGTGTCCTGGAGGTTTGAAACATGCAGGAGTGCTCAATATTCAGATCTGAAATCACATTTTGGCCACAAAAGAAAAAATAATAACCCGTCACTCGCCATTTTCTGTGGTAATTAAGGAATTCCACTAAACCGAGCATTGCAAACTTTCTGCATGCCAATTTGCTGCCACTTTTTAGTACACTAGCTGAGGAGTCCAGAAATCAGAGATGCAGCAACTTCAAACACAAATACCTAGAGCTGTGCTGTTCTGGATGAAAATGGACACAGTAATGAATGTTAACGTTTTTCTTTATAGACTCCTTCACACAGGCGTATTTGATGCTTTCCTCTACTAAGGCTGAAGCTGGAATTAGGTAATGAATAAACATGTCTCACTGAAATAACTTTGACATTTCAACTAAGTTTACACACTAATTAAGATAAGGTTGTCTTAGCCCCCCCTAAAAGGGAGCAGAAATTTGAGAGAATCCGGTGGCTGAAGTATAGTATAAAAAAAGCTGTATGAACACTTTGTTAAATGCACAGATTTAACCCTGCTGTTTTGCTCCTAATCATTATTAATTGCCTCCAGTGGTGGACATTAATTTCCCTATTGCAGCAACATGCATCTTGAGTTTGGGCATATCCTAATATATCAAGTGGGACAGGTGATATAATTCAGCTGGTCACAGCTGGAAAGAAGACAGCCACCCACATGCAAGCAGTCTGTCAGCCTTAGTTACGCTGCAGACACCACCACAGCCTCCATAACAACATTGTACATTTATCTCTGGGGATAACTTTACAAGAAGTATAGCCGATCAGTTCATCCTATTTAATCTACTGTTGTCTTAGTAGGAATAAAAACGCTTTAGCCTGAGATTTAGCTCTGAATTTTATGGGGGGAAGAACCTGCGCACATGGCTGGGCTGTTCTGCACAAGAGCCTGACTCTCTCTTGGTCGTTAGAAAAGGGAGGTAGAGGGGATGGTGTCCCAAAACAGGGCATGGCTCAGTAGCCAAAAGTCCAGTGCTGCCATCTGGACCAAGACAGATCTGCATTCACATCCCTGAAGTACCCGGTTGAGACTGGAACCTGCTTCTGAAGTATTTTATTTGTAGGTTCACGTAATGGTCACTGAGCTGGAGAAACTCTCCCAGTAAATTAACCGTTTCTTCTACGTGGACAAGGGCAGGAGGAGCAGACACAGCTTCACCTTGGGAGCGGCTGGAGAACCCTCCGTTTGCGCGAGAGATGAAGCTGCAGGCGCTTGCTCAGCCCACAGCCGCGGTGGGAGGAGGATGCGCCTCACTCTCTGCTTCGGGGCAGAAATTCTCTGGACTCAGGAGGCACATCTGTTTCCACAAGTTTCTGGGTTTGACGACGGCACATATTCAGGTGAAGAATGTTTCCTTGGAAAAAAAAAAAGCCTTGCCCAAGTGTCCTGATTATATAGTTAATTAAACATGCAAATTACTGCTAGTTCAGAGTTCCTTTCCTGGCATGCCCCATAACTCCACCTCAGCAGCCGTTATGTTGTATGCACTGAATTTAAGCTAGAAGATTAAGGAAGTTTGAGGAAATAAAAACCTGCATAAAAGGGTTTTGGGATTTGGCCCAGAGGAAGATGAGGGTTTAAACTAAGCAGGACCAGGTTCCACAGTTGTCTTTCTTAGCTGTAATTAACTGTAATTTTTCAGCGTTGGCAGCAGAGGCTTAGCCATGGAGCTGTTTAGCACTTTGTTTAATAAGTATGCACAGGTTTGTCTGCCTGTCCAAAGCATTGTCTAAATGTGCAAAAATCATTCGTCCAGAAAAATGGAAGAAATTTAGGATGGTGACAATTTCTGGAACAACATCTTTCATTTCAAAAATCTTCAGTGAATTGTGAAAGCACCTTTCCGAAAGAAAATTTATTTTCAGTATAAAATGAAGAATGTATTTTTGGAACATGTATCTCTTTGTTTTACAAGATTTTAAGGTAGTTCTTGTTCAGAGCAGCCTGGCAATTCCTAGTAACTACTTTGCTCTTGAGTTCATCACTATAAAAGTGGAGCGAAAGAGTTTAAAAAAGCAACTCAGTTATTTAACAAAAAAATCCTCTCGTAATAGCCTGACATGAACTTGATGGGTCTTCTTTCTGGTTCTTAGTTCTTGAGCCTTTCAAATTATCCTAATCCTATAGGTGTTATCCTACAAATTCTTGCTGCATTTCACAGATATGCCTTATCATTCAAGGATGGCACCATGGAAGTGTAGCTGTTTAACGAATCGTAACACCAAGGTGAAACTAGTCCTCAGGATCTTAGTGTGTAACAACACTTTACACCAAGCCCAAAGCGTTATATAGTGTGTTTTTAAATGCTCAAGGATTAAGCTTGATGCATTTAACCCAGCTGAAAATCATAAGTACTAGAGATAAAGGAAAAATATATTTACGTGGCTTTGAAAAGCTTTAATTCCTCACTGTGTCTGTGAATTATTCCATACCAGGTCTCCCAAACGATATCTTGATAATTAGATCTCCACTTCTTTAAAGGTGACATTCTGTCCTGACAGCATCTAAATTATGTTGTTTTCTTTTTCTGTTGGGACAACACATTGTCAAAGTAAATCACAGTACGGTTCACTCTGCCTCCTGACTTTGATCCCCGCTTTTTCCCACAGAAGAGCCCAGACCATGGCTCGTCAGTGCAGTGGCACTGCTCAGCTACCAAAGGCATCCAGGGCTATGTTTACCCCTTTCTTGTTCCCCAGCTTTGTTGGAAGGAGCCAGCATTCCTCCTGCAACAGATGCGTCTGGCTCCTCATCTACTTGACCCCTCTCAGCCTTCCTTGGAAAACTCTGCCCGCTTAGCTGTGGACAGCTTTATATTTCATCTGGACTGGCACCTGGTTTGGAGGTCTGGAACACAGTGTTTATGCTCATCTTGTCTTTTTTTTTTTTTTTTTTTTACCACTTCTAAGGCATGCTGTTTTACTACCCAGGAACCAAGCGGAGGGTTTAGTAGGGGAGAGATTTGCTACAAAATCCACCAAGGAAGGCAAACAATTCTGGATATGCTGCAGTTGCTGTCATGAACTTGCATGGGATGTTTTTTGTTATCTAGGCAGCAGGAGTGTTTGGGTTAAGCTGCCAGTGCCACTCCGTCACAAATCTTTCTGCCAACCTGTGATTCAGACACTTGGTATCAAAACGGGTCAATTAAACTGTTGGGTTGCCTGTTTTGGACGGCTTGGCTGAACAACCTTGTTTCAGCTAGAACTGTTATTTATGAGTTATCGCAGGAAGATTCCAGTGTTATGATCACTGTTATTAACACAAGTTTAAGGGAACAAAGGCTTTGTACTAAAAAGGAAACAGTAAGGAAAAAGCCATGCACAGTGGTATGTGAGTTGAGTTCCTTACAGCAGTATCCGTTTCCCTCTTAATTAAATAGTTAAACTGAGGAACTAGACATTGATGCAATATGTTGTTCCCATTCTGGAAATACATTCACTAAGAGTTAATAAATAATCTATGAATTCTAATCTTTTAAAGTCATTTCAGGGGGATGAAGTCATCTGCTATAATTGTAAATGCAATACCTCTGCCTTCACTGCATTCAAATGTAAAGGTGAGAAACTGATTAGAGGTGCTGCATTGCTAGAGATAGATGCCCCAATTTAAATGTCACACCATTTGTTTTTGGCAAATTGAGTCACTAGAATAATATTTCCTTCTACTGTAAGGCTTTAGCCCTGGATTTCCACCTGCTTATTCCAGGTTTAACTGGGCAAAGAAATTAATTTTCTTCTTACTAAATCTGCAGGGATTGTCTCAATCAATACAGGCTGCTTAGACAGACCAGATTTCCCAGCTACACAGTGCTAGTTACCTGGTGCCAGACCTACAATAGCATCCCACTCTCATTTTGCTATCTGAGGCAAATCTTGCTGCAGGAGCGCATTTGGAGCTGGTTTTGATAAACACAAGGGTGTAGTTCTCCTTTGCTTTTAACAGGAGGTGGGCTGACTTGACTGGAAAATCAGGCTTTCTGTGTCCAATTTCAATCCAATTTCAGCTCCTAAACTGAAACTACATGGCAGGCTGTAAATCTCCTCAGGCAGTGGGGTGACTAGTCATTGCAGAATTTGGTTTCCCACCTCCTCTGGCTTGTGGGTGTCTGTGTTGCCCAGCAGTGGCAATCAGGACCACAGTACAGACAGTCTCATCTCTGAAACCTGTGTTTCCACAACCAAGTTTAATTCTCTTGTCAACAGCCAAATTAGCTGGCACAATGCTGTCAGTCAGTGCAGGCAAGGATAAGCCGTGTGAAGCTTCAGATTCACTCGGCTCCCATCAGTTGTTTACTTGTGACAAAATGTCACGGTTTGGAGTGTGATTCTCCCTCATCCGTAGCGAGTAGTGAGTTTTAATTGAAATCGCATCATCAAAGGGCTGCAGTCAAGCACTGCTATGTTTCTTGGTGATCACAAGCCCACAGGGAATGATTTTAATGAAGCAGAGAGCCCAGGAACTCACCGGCTAAAGTCCCACCTAAAGGAAAACTCAAGCATACTTGAAAGTGCAGAAATAGAGCAAAGATCAAACTTTCATTGCACCTCTTGGAGCGTAACAGAAATGTAACTCACTAGAGATCCAATCCCAGCAAAACCTAGCACTGCGGAAATGAAAGACAGGCTGCACCGCTCTCCTAGGTCATTCAATACCCCAGCGTTTTATGTGAATATCAATGGCAGCATTGTCCAGTGTATACATTACACAGAGACAGTCAAAAATGGTATATCAATGATAGCATCTTTAATAGCTATAAAAATAAAGTGAGGAAGACAGCGGGTGATAAATAAAGAACATCTCGTATTGATCCATCTGCATCTGGTTTGTTAGATTCCTTATACAGTTCATGGGAAGAAAAATCTGTCAGTTCATCCTCCTTCAAAATAAACTGCTTCCCATTAACAGGCAGCAGATGATCTCATGGGCTTTAAAGAAACATTCAGGAGGGATCCACAAAAAAGGATATGATGAAGATTATTAACATAGCAATAAATTTCATCAGCCTTGACTCTTTAAACTAGGACAACTGCATTCAGCAATAACAATAAAAATAATGATGATAATAATAATAATAATAATAATAGTCTGAAGCTTCTGTAGCTCTGTAACCTCCCTATGTCACTTCACTGTTACAGTAGCTTTAAAAGTGGTGATCGAGCCCATCTGCTGGGAAAATATCACTTGCAATGCCTTAAGAGCACATTAATCCTGGGTCCCATGTGTGGCAGCTTCACAACAGTCCTGCTGGCTCTGAGGACTGTCACGTTCCCCTGGCAGAAGATGAAGAGAAGTTCTGGAGTCCCTCTGCTGTCACCTCGTGGAGAGCCTGGACTGCAGCGATCTCAGCCAGCCTGCCATAGGCACAACTTGCTGTGAACCTCTTCACATCTGGTGAACAATCTACAGAAATCTGATACTCATGCAGCAGCCTGGGGCTGTACCGTAGCAGACAGGATGGGAGAAAGGCCTGGGAACAGAAGAGACATGAAGGCTTTATAGTATTTATATGAATGTCGGCAGATTGTGCCAGAGCTACTGGTCCCTGGGGTGTCATTTCACCCTGAGGCAGCATGCTCCTTCATCAGCTGGACCATCTTCTACCTTGGCTGCCAGGGGCTTCCATGTCCTCAGTGGATGCTCTCCTTAGATGTTGCTCAGCTGGGGTGGGCTGGCACATCCCATGAGACCAATATCTCTTCCTATGTTCAGGGTTGCACAGGGAGGGAGAAAATGACAGCACAAATAAAACTTTTTGCCCTCTGATTTTTCACTCTGTCCCCTTTTCCAGAAAGAAAGCCTTTCTCTGTTTCTTTTAAGGATCAGATGTCCCAAAAATTCAGTGTCCCAAGAACTGGAGCAAATCTTCTGCACTTCATTGTATGGCTGCATGGGAGAGGAAAAGGCCACAACCAGACAAAAGGGGCTGAGCCACTGTGGAGTTGTTGTTGGTGGTGGGACATCCCTCCATGACTGTAAAGGCCAGGTGAGTGACTAAAGCTGAGGCTGACTTTACAGCCTACAGTATGTGTTGGCTTTGGCAGATTATTATTAATACCGGATTCTGTTTGAAGGCAAACACATAGGGGATTTTGGAGTATGTGTGTACATGTGTTTGGTGGGTTCCATGTGCTCACCAATATGTAAAATATTTTTCCCTTTGTGAGCCCAGGTGCTCAAGGCTACATTCCCAGAGCATGTGGGAGGTCTTTCACAGGGCTGCTCCTTCCCTCCACGAAGAGGATGCCTGAGGGTTGAGCACATGCTGTTTACCTTCCAGCCATGACACATGCTTACGTATTTTGGAGAGGAACAGTAACATTTCTAACAAAGACATAGCACTAAGCAAATGGCTCAGAAATACTCTCTATTTTCAATTAATAGTTCAAACTGTTGAACATCCTCATTTGTGCTGGGTTTTGGGCATGATGTGGTTCTGATGCGTCATACTGCGTTAGGACTTTGCACACGATCTTTGCCTGTCTCAGTTTCTGTTTCCTGCAATATGAACAAACTGATTGATTTTCTTATCAGATTCCCATTTCCTGCCCCTGAGTTGCAAGAGGAGTAAAGCCCTGTTTTAGACAGCAAGATGCAAATAGCTCCTAGAAACCCACTACAGTCACAGTTCACCAGCTCCTTAAATTTCAGTTACTTAACTTTGTTTTCCCATATCAGTGTTATTGAACCCACTACTGGTTTAAACTCTTTTCCAAAGAGTGTGAAATGAGCAGAAAAGGCAGCAGCAGCCAAAAATACTTGTATGCCACTAACAGACTTTTATTGACCATTTTTTACCTTGAAGCTGGTGGTGGTGTGTGGAAAGATGACAGCCGGGGTGCAAATCATGTCATTTCATTTGGAAGGCATTGCTTCGTATATACAATGCTCATACATTGAAATGTATCATCTTCTAAGTGAGGCTGACTTCTAAGAAAGGTGTGATGGCATCCAAACTGCCTGTTGTCCCAGACCTATGCTGACTCCTAAACCGTGCCATGGGGCTGGTTGAGGGAGAATTCATTGTCTCAGGTCAGGAATACGCTGACAACCTCATGGAGCAGACAGCTGCCTTCCAGCACCTGGGAATGGGTCGAACTGATGCTATGGAGAGATACATTACTTGGTACAGCTCCATGTTTCCTCAGCAACCCCATGTATTTTAGATACTACTGCAGAGTGTATTTTAATACAGCTCCCAGCACGGCTTCAAGGAGGGAGGCAGAGGATTGTTGAGCAATATTGCTATAAACAAGCCTTTAACTCAAAATTGTTGTTTGACAGATTTGAATTCTTGATCCTGCTTGTTTACACATAGGCAGACACACACACGTACATACACACACTTAAATAACCTCTGTGGTTTAAAGCTCTGCTACTCCCTTTGTCCTTGTATCCTTTCCTCTAATGTTTATGGCCCGTTTTCAAAGGCAGGCGCTGCTATCTGATGATCTGTGTCTTTTCAAGTCTGCATGCAGACACGCAATCTCACTGTCTGGGTAATGCTTCCAATGGACAGCCTTCCAATAGCCTCACTTTCCTCTTCCCTCCTTTGCCCCCTTCCCATGGATAAAAATGACTGATGAAGCCCATTACTTATCTATCAGATAATAGATCTACTTTGACACAGACTCCTTATAAAACTCTCTCTTAGCAAAATTTGTTCTGGACGTCGAGGAGGCATTGGGCTAAAATATTGCTTTTCTTGGGGGGTTAATTTAGCATTTAAATTCTTTTTCTCTATTGACTTCTTTTGTGGAAAATTGGTCCCCTATGTACAGCAGAATTTAGCTGATCTATACTTTTATGATAAAGGAAAAAGACAGTAAAAAATTCTCCCCATAATGCTGACAGCATCATGGCTTGTAGACATGATTAAGATGCATACTGCAAAATCCTGACACCCAAACCAGGAAAGGATGGTGCCGCAAAAAGGGATTTAGTTACTTTCTGTTAGTTCTAGACCATTGCCAGTAATTAGGAGAGGGAAACAACTGTATTTTGTAGCTTTGGCCACATTTCAAAGCACCGTGCCTTACTATTGTAATTACAGAACAGATCAAGCCCTGAAAAAATGCAAATCAACTGCAAGAGGCTCAATTAATTTCCATGTTCGGGGGTCACTCTTCTGCCCTGCCCCAGTGGTGCTTTGAATCCATTTGCACACTGTGTTTTCCAGCTGCATCAAACCCTTGCAAGTTCATCCAAACCCAGAGAAACTCAGATTTGCTGGTTGGCTCACGACACATTTTTGACAAATGGAAAGATGCTCCCAGATGAAATTCCAGGACTCCAAGCCCAGGCCAACATTTCTAACACAAAGAATTTCCAAACGCTGCAAGCCACGACATCTGGAGTTACAACAGTCATTGCAGGGCCTGGGAATCAGACAGACAGCTTCACACAGCCCGGTACATGAATAACTCCCATTTGCTTTGTACACCACATCAGAACAGGGGGCAGAACAGCTCTGAGGGGGCAGTGGGGAGCTGTACCCCAACATGCCCCCCCCCACCCCGCCATCCCTCATACCTCCAAATCACCCCTGGTGCATCCATGTCTGTGTGGGGGGAGCCCAGCTGAGTGGTGGGTCCACAGGCACTGCTTCTAGCAAATGTATGCCTGCAGCTCTGATGGGTGCCTGGCTCTTTCAGAGCCTTGCAGGGGTATTTATTTTACATTCATTTTTCCTACAGACTGATGTACCTTCTCTCTGGGGGTGGCGAGGAGTAGCAAGGAAGAGAATGGCAGTGGCTGTTTGGTGTACATCCTTGTGGGGGATGTATAGGTTACTACAGATTCCAATTTGGCATATCTCCCAGAAACAGCTCCCGCAGAGTATATATTCCTGAAATGACTTAAAAATAACTCAGTGGCAACCCGATGTGTATATAAAGTTGGAAGATAAAGATACACAAGGTACAAAACACGCTGCTCTGCTGGCATCTGTGTCCCTGAAAGCACCTTTATGGTGGTGCTGTGTCAGCCTCAGGCTTCATGTCACACCTCACTCACCCACCACAACACTCTGCTCCTGGTTCGAAGGACTTGGCTGAAAGCAGCATGAAGATTGCTACTGCCTGGCCTGGATTGAGAGGTACACTTGCCTTTGGACAACATGCTATTTTGGTGTATGAAATGAGCTCTTAATGAGATATAAAGTCTCCTGGGAACAGGGAAGTTGAACTGAGAGGGGTAGTGTGGTTTGCCCCAAAACAGCAGGACCTCTTCCAATGCCTAAAGAAGAGACCAAACTTGTTGGCAGCACCATGCAGAGAAGAAACCAGAGCTCCTTGCTCCATCTCCAAGAACTACTGATCTTCACAAATGTTATAAAGCACTCAAAGGAAAAAAAAAACCAACAAACCACAAACCAAAAATAACCAGCTCCTCTCATATGCCATTAGTTTTAATATTACCTGCTATACAGAAGTAGAGTTAAATTATCTCCAGCAAGTTTATCTCAATTTTTAACAGCAGTATCTGAGAGTCAGCAGATCCCATATCCAAAATGAATATATGAATATATTGAGAAATTAGCATGAAATGGACAATATGGCAAACTTATTTTACATCTCCAGACAAAGATAAATGAAAATCAAGAATCTCTGCAACATCCTAAAAAAAAAAAAACCACCACACAAACATATTATTGAATAAATTACACCTGGAAAGGCGACAGTATTTTTCTAATGGTCAAAGACTGATTCTCAGGAGCAGAAGCCTGAACCAGCAAACAAAGTATCTGCTTCTATCAGCCCCATCCTGAGAGCTCTTCACAACAGAGCTGAGTAAATAATTTGCAGTAGATAATTTACCCACAAAAAAGCTTTCTTTTTTTCGCTTACTGTCTGTCAGTAGCTTGATTGTAGCTTCCTCTAATTTATTTGTAATTCAAATTTACTTGTTCAATTTATTATCTTACTTCTTTCCTAAGAGGTCAAATAGATAGACTGTGAAGGGTCTGCTACAAGTATTTCAAACTGCCTGTTCAAAAGAGGGCTGAGTTCATCATGAGGGGTATCACACAGGATTGGGTTTTTTCTGCCACCTGCAGGAATGCAAATTCTGTGATCCAGGGAAGAGTTTTGGGTTGACAGTATAAATTTTATCCTGCTGGCAGAGTTTTCTTCAAAGCTTCAGCCCTGGAAAAGTGATTGTACCACAAGCTCTGCTGTCTATGTACAGAACTGAAATTAAATCTTCCTTTTATTACATTCGCTTGAAATAACGGCACCTGCATCCCCAGGCCAGGTTGCTAATGGCACAGTCAAAACCTCATTCAGTTGTCTTTGTGCCCAGGCTCCAGAAAAATTTCCCCAAGAACTGGGACCCCCACTGTGCCAAGCAGTGTCCCTTTTAAATGTACTAATTGTG
This sequence comes from Caloenas nicobarica, assembly GCF_036013445.1. Classification (NCBI taxonomy): domain Eukaryota; kingdom Metazoa; phylum Chordata; class Aves; order Columbiformes; family Columbidae; genus Caloenas; species Caloenas nicobarica. The sequence continues at coordinate 36,097,169 of NC_088246.1, read as the reverse complement.
GAGCACAGGATGAAGAAAAATGGTCACAGCAGTGGTGGATGAAGAATTTTTGTCCCTCATTAGGCAAGTTTAAGCTCAAAGCTCTGGTAGAGCTTTGTCATCTCAGCCCAGCACTTCTGCTATATGGCGGTATTCGAGCGTGCAAACTTCAAATGGGCTTTCCATGGGCATTCATGCGAGCCAGGCTCCATTGCTCTAATGTCTGCAGAAAGCAAACAGAAAAGAGGGGGGAAGTCTGGGCAAAGAGAATCCGTTTTCAAACCACCAGCAATACCAGGCCACTTAATGTAATCCCTGTCTTGGCCCCTGAATGTGAGAGATGATTAGAAACCACAAACTCTGAAGCAAGTCAGCATCAGGTAGCCAGGTCTTGGGTAGGACACTAGTGCTTAATGGGTGTTTGCTACTCTTCACACTGCTGCTTATTCTTCTTCCTTCAAGTTACGTAGTCAGCTATAATCAGTGAATATTTATGTACAAATCTGAGCAGAAGATGGGTTGTAGACTTAAAGTGAGGCTTTAACTAGAGAGCTACATAACCTTTTTGAAAAATGACCACCTCAGCATTTCTGTAATTGTTTTACTGTGAAACCCAATAAAAATTAGGCAAAACTTGAGAAGCTTGGCTACCATTTTCATTCATCTTCCCCCTTCATTCACTTATTTGCTTGTGCAGGTGTATGGTGGGTGAGGTATATGTATATGATTTGGTTTTGTGTTTGAAATCCCAGTGGCTTCACAGCCATTTTCCCATGGGTTGATGAAAATCCTTCTGGAGGGTCAAATGCATCCAGTTGTGGATCGGCAGAAGTAAAAGTTGCATAGGGCCAAAGAGCCTGCTCCCATTTTGTCAAAAATCCCAAATGAAAGGCTCATTTCTGTCAGACTGACAAGAGTGCTCCCAGATCCAGCAGCAATTGCCTCTGAAACCCATACAAATATTTTCCTTTCATTCTGGTCTCCATTTTCATGGGCCCTTGTACTTCTCAGACCTGATGTTGGGTGAGCAGAAAGCACCAAAGTAATGCAAGAGGGCTAGGCAGAGGAAGGCAGGGCAGAGTCCCTGCAGAAGCCCCATCTGATGACACCCCAAACCTGCCTGGTGTGGTGGTGTCGCCAAGCGAGCATCCCCATCCGCCATGGTCCTGCTGGCTTCTGGGGCAGCACAGCCTTGATTGCATCGCATCAAGGTCAAGGATGTGAAATATTCACATGCCCATGCACCAGACCCAGCAGGGCACAGGGTCCCTGCTGTTTTCCCTGGGGCCTCAGCAGGGAGACTCTTCCATGAGACATTTCTTCCCAACATATAGTGGGGCCGGCTAACTGGCAGTCGAGAGGCTCTTAATGAGCATCTCTCCCCCTTAACAGTGATGGCTCAAGGAGATCTCAGCTGGGAGGGAGAGCTGCAGTATTGGACTGAATTACCCTGAATTATTCTTTGCACGTCTAAAAAGACATAGCTGCTATTCAGAAAAGCTCATAAACCAACAGTGCATCCAGCATATAAAAGGCAGAGGAAAAAAAATCACAGCAAGAACCTATATTTTAAAATAAATTTCATTTATCCCAATTGCCCCTTTTCTGAACCACTAATAGAACAAACCTTCATGCTAAAAGCTGAGGAGGGACATGAAGAAACTGAGGCCCTGTGGGTAATTCAGGAGTGATACACCGTGCATGAGAAACGATACTGAAAAATGCATGAGAGCCATTTTGTTAAAAAAATGGACTGTAGAAATGCTGGCTTCCTTGTAAGAATTAAGAGCAATAAATAGAAAGAAGCAAAACTGCAAAGAGCCTGAAACTGAAAGCTCTCAGAAACCTGACTGGGTTGGAAAAGAGGAAGCACTGGAAGTTTTCAAAGAGCACATATTTGAAGAGGACCTCATGTTTTGCATGTGGCCAAGGTCAGAGCACAGGAGGAGGCTGTAGCCACCAACACAAGTGGAGACTTTTGCTCTGAGAGAGAAATAAAAGAAACTCAGGTCTAGAAGAGCTGCAGCAGGAAGGTGTGCCACGGCCAGCTCCTCTTCCTCATGATGAGCAGCCCCGAGCTGCCACAAAGGGGAATAAGGACTGGAAGTCAGCGCAGCAGCAGAGAATGAAGATGTACTGCCAAAGCACAGCCTGCCCGAGAGGAGTGTGACATCGGTTTTGTGTGACTGTCATATTCAGACTAGTGTCCAGCAGCCAGAGATTATTATAACAATGGCATGGCAATGGATTGAATTTCCTCAATGGCAAAGGCGAGTGGGAGAAACCGGGGATGAGTGTGCTTGGTGTCAGCTTGAGGGAGCAGCGGTGCTCCCTGGTATAATAAATACTGGCCTTTGCCCCACTCCATGTTTTGTTTTTTAACCACGAAAAATACATTGCTAGCAAAACACAGGGTGACCAAATAGATGCAAGGGCTACATCTGAAACCCAAAAAACACAAGGATTCAGCCAGGAAAAAAAAAATCGTTTGCAGCTACATCTATAAAGCAAGATTGAGGATGTCATTAGGCATCGGGCACTGCCCGGCTGGTGAAGTGTTTCCTGAGCCTGTAGGTAGGTTCTGAGGAGAGTGAACTGGGTAATTGCCTTTCCTGGGGCATCAACTGCAGGGATGGGGCTGGGGGAAGAGATAGTAATGAAAATTTAGTGCTGCACTGCCTACCCAGTTATTTAGCAGGTGTGTGTGTTGTGTGTGTTTTATGTGTGTGTGTGTCTCTGTGCACACCTTTAATTAGCCTCAGAAACAAATGACTGAATCAGAGTCTCTCATGATTTTTAAAGGACCCCTCTGCTGTATGTTTCACTGGCAGATTTATAAAGGAGCTGGGATGCAGCGCGGGGGGATGCCCAGCACTGATGCCCTTTCCCAGGCTTGGGAGGCAGAACATCCCCAGGCATGAGGGAGTCAGGAGCCCGCGGGAGCCCCCAGCACACCTCTCTGCCCCCCTCCTGGCAGCCACCAGCAGAAGAAATGCAATTAGGGCCCGGATCAGCCCAGATGATGCCCAGCTGTCAGACCCTGATGGAAATCCTTGTGGGGGGAGGGCGAGGGTCTCAGCTGGGTAGAAACGGTGCATTAAAACCACTCTGGCTCACGCAGGCTCCGGAGTCGTATCGACCGCTCCGGGACTAAGCTGGGGAGCAGCAAGGATTTTGCACCAAAATAAATGTAGCACCTTTTGTCTTGACCACTTGACAAAGCAAGATGTTCATTCAAATCCATGAGACTAGCGTTTTCTTGCGGTGAGGGCTAGAGTGCCCGGCTTGGGAAAACTGGAGGAAATACGGGCAGAATTTTGCAGTCCTGGGCAAATGCCGTCACCTCCACACATCGCTTTCTCTTCCTAAAGGATCCTCTGAACACTGGCAGTCCCAAAGATGTTACTGTGTTCCTAAAACCTTTTCGATATAATTGGACTGGTCAGCACATGATGAAGCCAAAGCACAAGCTGACAAGCACAGGATTGACCCTTACGTGTTGATCTTATCTTCCTTCTCCACAGAGATGTGACTAGGAAGAAGAAAAAGACTTTATAAAGCCCTGAAACTGGCTAAAATTAGAATTGGCTGAAAAGGGGAGGGTTTTTTTTTAAAAAAATAACACTGTTAATTTTTTATTTCACTGGAATTCAGGAGGACAACCAAATATTTCACTTGTATTTCTTTGACTTATAGAAAGGAAATTCCACACAACATTGTTTGGTTTTCTTCAAAATTGTTGGTAACTTACATGTTGATGACTTAGATGTTTCGTATCACAATGTCAGGAGGAAAGGCTTGGCATGTAAAATACAAAAATGATTTTTTTTTGCATAAAAATGAATGAATTCTTTGTTCCTTTCATTTTGACATGCTCTGTGTAGATTGTATGCTCAGCAAGTCTAAAAACTTTCAGGACAACCTGTCACAGCCTCTAGGAATAGACGAAATAAGTGTTAACCAAAGCATGAAATATGAAACACAACAACACAAGACAGAATGAAGTGAAACTCTGCTCTGATTTCAAATCATGCATAAACAGATTTCCTTTCACAGTGCCTGATTTTTTTTTTTTCCATTTCCCTTGTGTTTCATTTGTGTTATCTTTTTCAGGGTGTGTGGGGGAAAGTAACATCTCAAAATATTCAGCCTGCTCCAAATGAAATTATTTCTGTTATTGTAAGCCAGGTCCCACCAAAAATGAACAGAGAAAACTGTTCAGAAAATGGTTATCTTTTAAATTTGTACTTTCCACTGCTCTTTCTACCAACAACATTGTTTGGTCAGAATGCACCAATAATGTTTCATGGACAGCTTTGAAGATGAAGGAGCTAAAAGTCAGCAGTTGAGTTCAGGTCCAGTTTCCAATAAATATTACTCAGCCCTTAAAAAACAAAAACCCAACCTTCGTAAAGTATGAAGTCTTACAATGTCTTTTTAAAAAGGAGATAGCCCTTAGAAGCAATATTGATGCCTTTCATGGACACTTGTGCATTGTACATATTTTCCAAATTTCTTCCCACAAGAATATTTTCAAGAAATAAAAGAGCATTGGTAAGTGGCTGGTAAGTGAGGTTCTTGTAGCTTCTGCTTTACAGGTTTCAGTAGCTCTCACACCACAGAATGTATTTCAGTCCCTGTTAGATCCTGTCTACTAGCAGTTGTTGTGTTGCACTGATGTCTTGCTCGAGAAATGTTAGCAGAAAGCATATGATGCTGCTTTTGTAGCAAGTCCAGTTACTTCTGTAGCCTGCACATTACTTTCTGGTTTTAAGTCAGCCTTACTCAAGAGACCAGCAGCTGTCTCCTGAGGGGTTTCCTTCCATTTCCCCAAAGCAGTTGAAGTTGCCAATGGCGAGGACCGGAGACAGGGCTGAGTGGACCCTGGACCAGCTCCAAGGTGGCAATTCATGGCTTCCTTTATTTTTAGAGGGCACATTAATATAACCCCAATGCAGATACTCAGTGCTTTTCACCCTGCTTTGTGGGGCTCTGCAGTCCTATGCTGGTGAACCAGCTGTCAGTGCACACGGGGCATGGCTGAGATTTGGAAATTCAGTCAATGCTTGTGTGAATTCAAGCAGCTTCCAGTGCTATGGGAAGCAGTGACGGCTTCCATCCCCCTTCCTGCCTTCTGCATAAAAACATGCCAAAAATCCCATTGCTTTTGGTGATAGACCTTACTGCAACATAGCTGCATCTGAAAAAAAAAATATCACAGATGCACACTCTGCCTTGCAGCTTCAGCTGGGAGAAATGAGAGTCACAAGCTCTGGAAATAAATCTACCTCTCGCTCGGCACCAGATAACCGACAAGTGTTCGTCCATCTGCCATAAGCAGTCAAACTGTGAGTTCGCTGATGTGATATTACGCTGGTGTAATTGACTGAGGCTTTTTGGACCGTGCTCTGTGCCCCCGCGCTGGCTCTCCCGCAGCAGCATTCAGGGGGTGATGGCCGAGGGGCAAAGGCGCTTCTTGAGACCCGGCTGATGGAGCTGGGCGTCAGCGACCTGAACGGATGGCTGGAGCGGAGGCGCTGCCCGACCGCGTTAGAGCTTTGTGCCAGCAGCAATGACAGAGAAAGCTCTCTGCAGCTGTCCCTCAAATCTCTGTGCCGCATAGTCAAAACCCTTTCTGCTTCACAGCTCGTCTGTGGTCACTTGTATCAATTACTGGACCCAGCTCATAACTTCTGCCCTAGCATATGGGTATCGATCCCTTTCGCCATCGCTTTTCCTGCTGGTGTCCTTAAATGAACAGGAGATGCAGGTGATGGTAGTGCATTCCCTGCAGCACCTGCAGCAGTGGGGTGGTGTGATCCACATGCTGGCTGGGCCCACAGCCATGGTGGCAAATGTCCCCTCCCTTGGCTCAGCTGGTCATGATACCTACAAAGTGCCTTCGCTTCCTGAGTCTTCCCAAAAACTTTGCTGCTGGCAAATGGAGGGGCCAAGCAGGGGTGACGCTCTTGTGCCCTGTGCTGGCATCACTCAGCATTGCCGCCACTGTATTTACCAGACTGGGCAGCCCAGATGAAGCCCGGCGGAGGGTCCCAGGGCCAGCTCATTAGCTCAGGGGTGAAGGGGCAAGATGCTTGCGGAGAGATGAAAGTGATGCTGCATCCACTGCAAACATAGACACCAAAGAAAACACAGGGAAGATTGCACAGAAGTTGTAGCTCGTTAAAGGAAAACATGCTGAGATATTTTTATGTTGCTGTTACTTATAAAAGAGCCAGTTAAAACAGCTCATTATGGTAATTACAGCAATGTAAAGAGAGACCTAGCAAATATTACATCACTTTAGTACACCATCATCATGACTTAAGTGAAACATATTTAGGACTCAAACAAGGCATCTCCCACATGCCTGGGCAGGTGACAAAAAGCGGAGAAGATCCCTGCGTGAGCTGCTCAGGTGGCTGCAACTTCCCCGCTTTGGCAGAAAACCTGCCGGTGGCTGCTCTTCACAGAGCAGACTATCGGCCAGAGGAGGCTGGGGTGTGGGGCTGGCACTGTGCGCTGGCCAGTGCTCGGTGGCCCACGGGGGAGCCAGGGTGGCAGGCAAGAAGGGGCAGAGAGGGGCTGTGGGGGAGATGGGGCCCAGGCGGCTGACCTTGGAATGAGCAGGCGGTTTAAATATCTCTCCATCACCACCTCCATCACTCTGTCTTGTGTGGGGATCATGAATCAAGAAAGAAGCCATGAAGACCCATCTCTGCCATGTGACCTGGTGCCTCTGATAAATCCCCCGCTTACACCTCCAGCTTCCAGCAACTGGGAGGAAGTGGACCATAGAATTTAATGACTCTAGTGGGATTTATCTTCCCTTCATTTATCCAATGCCTTTCTGATACAGAATTTATGTTTTCACACCTGGAGCGGGTGTCATCTCAGGCTGTGTACTCCTCTGCAACTAGTTTTATGCCAGCTTCTAGTTAGAAACTCTCCTTTAACCCTTTACACTAGAAGTGCCAACTACTTGGTCCTATTTTGATTTTGGTAGAGCCCATCTTTCCAAGCTAGGCTTCTGCCTGACATCCACCGATCTTCCCTAGCACTCTCAAAGTGGTTATCCAGGTGTTTCATGAGGTCTGTCCCTTTCACCACCATCATGTATACAGTGGTGAAGCCCTCAGAGCTATCAGAAACCTGGTTTGGCCACCCTGGGTTCAGGAGACAGCTCGTTCCTGATATATATGAACAGACTGCAGTGTGTATAAGTTGTTTTCCACTTCCACAAGGTCATGGGGATTTTATAGGTGATGCTCAGCGCAGTGCTCTCAAAACCACTCCTCAGCTGGATTTTTACCTGAATATTGCTTCACTAACAGCTGTTTTGCTTTTCTTTGAATTATTTCTTCATCCACAGCCTTCTGAGGAGCCAGGGCTGGAGAAGCCTGCGGCCATCTCCTCTCCCACAGCTAAACTACTGCTGCAGCCAAATTCTCCTCACTTGGATTGGCTCCCACAGTCCCAGGGGCAACCAGTTCAGCAAAACCTGTAAATGAGTGGATATAGTTCATGTTTTCTTACGAAGGAATACATGCAGATTCGGATTCACACAACCTGATTCCAGTCTCCTCAAAGGAAGCACGGCATCAAACAAAGCATTACTCAGGTTGGGTTGTCAGCTGACAGCAATTTAAGGTCTGTGAGAAGCCCGGCCAGCCAAAAGCATCCATTTCACCCCTTAGCAAATATTCAGATGGTGCTTGCCATGCTGGGAGTGAAGTGTCCTTTCTAACCTCAGAGAAGCAGAGCTCTTCCCCAGTTGCACTGGATGTAAAGGCGGCACCAGGGAGGCTTGGAAAAGTAGAGGAATACCTTTTCCTTTTTAAGTTCAATTCAGGGAATTTAGAAAGGGCACTTGGTGGCATTTTTAGGAGTATTGACATAGGAGTGACCAATGATTTTGTAAACAAATGCACGTGAGAGCGTGATGATCTGAGTTCCCCTCTTCAGCATGGGCATTGACCAGCTGCACAGAGCTGCTCTCTCCAGGTCTCATTAAAAACTGGGGACAGTGTAGCTTTCAAATGTGAAACAAATGGCTAAGCCACGCTTTAACTTACTTAAGGCTCTCTGCTGAGCACGGCCTTACTCCCATTTAGCAGAAGCTACTGCATACCCCTCTGAAAAGCCACCAAGAACCTGCTCCAGACAGCCTCTCGTCGTCCTCTGGTGGCTTTCCTACCTGGAGTAACACGTACCGGTAACATCACTGCATAAAAAGCACAGACGTTTGTGAGATCTGGTGCAAAAGTAGATGAGCACAGTGTTGCCTCCAGCTGACTGAAATGACTGACCCTGGGGCAGCATGTCGGAAACCCTCGCAGCAGCCAGGCCCCTGCGGGAATGCCAGCCCCGGCAGCCAGCACCCCATGGGGACAGGATTTACACCCCTGCTGCGTGTGCCCAAGCTTTTGGATGGAGGTGCTCCTGTGCCGAGGCTGCTGACGCTCAGGCTGCATTATCGTAGGTGTGTGGCCATCAGCTGAGCGTCTCTGCTGCAAACCAGCCTGACTGACACCAGTGGCACGGGGAGCCCGAGCCCACTTGGGTTTCTCCTGCAGCCTCAAGCAGATGCAATGACCCTCCACAGCCAAGTCTGGTTCTGAAAACTGCTTTTACAGAGGCAACTAAACCCCTCATGTGCAGCCTTGACATTAAAACATATTTAAATTTAAAAGCAATGTTTAGTAATAAAGTGTTTGGGTTTTTTTCTTTTACCAGTTTATTTGGATGCCAGAGTTGAGCAGAGACCTCAGGGCTGGCTGATTCATGCCTCTTTCATTTTTCCATTCAATCCATTTTCTCTGAAAAGGAGACATAAGCAGTGAAGCCAATATAGTTTTATTGGATCCAATGCACTGCCACTAAAACAAATATATGTGCACTCAGGCCACTACACTTTTATTAAAACAAATAGAATTTAATTCAAACCAGCGTTCAATAGCTACAGTTTGGGTTTTGGTGTTTTTGTTTGTTTGTTTGGTGGTTTTTAAAGAGATAAAATTAAATCCTACCAGTACTCTTGCTCTATGTTTCCACAATCCAATTCATTTGACCTAGACAATATATGTTCATTATAGGTAACACATTTTTATTAAAAAGAAATTTACAGAAACCAAGTTTCTTTTGAATGTGCAGATAGCAACCGTAACCCATTGTAAGATTAGACAAGAAGAACAAGTGGGAGAGTCTTGATTGTTATTTTTTATGCTGGTAAAAGGTACTTCTATTTAGGATTTTTTAAAAACTACTATACTTGGCTTGATGGATGTCTTCACAGAACAGAGGTTTTTAGAAGTCAGTGTCTTGCTAGAAAAAATATACTCTGTACAGACCTACAGTGGAAACAGATACAGTGTTCAATACAAACAAATGAAGTCATTAAATGATTACAATAAATTCAAACAAAAGCAAGGGAATGAGGGCTTGTACCTGAATCAAGGTAAAGCTGTGGGAGACAGCATTTAGAAGAACCAACCTACGGTACCAGAAATCTAAAAAACCCACAAAAACCAAATAAACAGCGACAACAACAAACCACACATACACACAAAAAACCAAACAAAAAACCCAAACCAAAACAAAACATAAAAAGATCTCATCATTTACAATAGAGATATTGACTTAATTACATTTCCACACCTGTGTTTGTAGATGAGATTTTTACAAATGCCAAGAGGAAGTAAATTGCCTTTTTCCACTAAGTGCTTCTGCAAATCAAGCCTAGGTCTCCATGTGTGTCCAATAAGAAACACAGTTTTACATAAACGTTATTTTGCACTTCCAAAACCATTTCAGCTCTTTATTCATTGGGATCCAGCCTTTGATCTGGAGAGGTTAATGTTTTCCCTAGTCTCCTCTCTCTCTGTTCTCCGTTTCTCCGAGAACAGTGCAGAACTTCAGGAAAAGTGTGTGTAAAACCATTCACCTTTTTTCTTAATGACATCTTGCAAAAGAGGCACTGGCCTTGCTGTGTAAGCCAAGCTGTTTTCTCCACCAGGAAAAACACTGTGGGGAGAGTGTTGAGATGTCCCTGAGTGACAGTGGAGCACACATTTCAGTGTAAGTCAGGAGAACATGTGTTCTTGACTCCTATGAGTTCATTTGAATTTCTTTCCTCTGTTGTTAGTAAAGGATGGGAAGAAAAAAGAAAAATATTTCATAATCTTGTATGCAAATTAGCTATAGCAGATAGTAATGGCCTCCTCTGAGCTCCTAGCGGTAACAGAAATGAGGATGCCAGCACTGCGACCATCAGAGTGGCATCTTGGCTGCATTCAGACTTGCCACAGTTGGAAACAGTCACATCCATGACTACTGAAGCATAATTTTGATTGCTGCTTGAGCTCCCCCCAAGGCTGACAGAAGTTGTTGGGTTTATGAACGTCTCGGTGGGGCCGGTGTCAGAAGACAGTGCATATAAATACACGGTGGCACGGGGAGGTTTAGTGAGGGTGTTGTCCCCTGTTTCTTCCCCTGCATCCTAAAAGGCACTGTGTCATGTTGACCTTCCCTCCTGAATCAAGGGCTGCCTCTGGAGTGTCAGTCAGGAAAACATCATTAGATAGCAGTGGTGGGGGAGGACATCCCCTCCATATGGGCTGAACAGCTGCCTTCGCAGACTTCCCAGCCCAGGGAGCAAAGGATTAAGTTCAAGACCCGTATCCAGACATCCTCCCCCAGATTGCGTTGAGTGGCAGCACGGTGCAGGTGAAAAATGCTTCCGCTATTTCCAATCCGCTTTGTCAGAGACTGGCTACTGCTCCTTCGCCTCATTCCCAGTGACGACATTTCCAGTCAACAGCTCAGCAGCTGCGTCTGCTTGTCAGGCTTCTCCTCCCTGCCAGCCGGGTGCAGAGAGAGGAAAAAACCTGACCCTACTCTGAACACTTTTAATTAATACTGACATTTATCAAGCTGCAGAAGAAGCAACTGCTGCTTGTTGCTTGGGTTTATGTGAAAATAGTAGAAATAAATGGAACTGTCATAAAGTTGTAGACCATCCCATCTTCATTACAGCTAGCGCCTGGGAGAAATGAATTGTGAGCAGCAAGAGATACAGGAACTCACGGAGAGGCGGATGGACTGCCCAAGGGCTGAGACTTTCTCCAAAAGGCAGGCTATTTCCTAAATCACACTGCCATCCTCACTTGTAGACACATGGGTCTACTTGGGATGCCTGGAGATAAGCTGTGCACAGTGACCCAGTAAATATCATCCAGGTCCCTGCTGCGTCACACACCGCTCCAGAAGTGGCAGACCCTGTCTCTCACTTGGTTTGGGCACGTCGTGCTCTGAATATCCTCTGATGCTTTCAAAGCCCGCATCTGAGTCCTCCCAAGAGCTGCTCATTGCCTGCTTCACGGTGGTTGAAGGACTGCAGGTCCATGTCCTGGAGGCACATACACCTTCAACAGGTCTGGCACAGGCTCACCGTGGTAGAAAGGCAAAATAACTGGACTATCTTGCTGCAAAATGCAACTGTTACATTCTTTTTCATGCAAAGCACGTATGAGGTCTCTGCACTCTTACAAGCCACCTTACCCATTTGCTGATCATTCACAGGCCTTTTAAATGTTTTTTGTAGAAGCTGTAGTGTTATCACAGCTTTCTACCAGGGCAGCCTTTGGATGTTTCTACCTGCTTATTGAAAGCTCTTCCTTGAAGTCCTCTGGGACATTTATTTCCTAGCAAAAATGTGAACTGTGGAAGAGAATAATTTCTTACATCCTGACTCCTGGAAGTAGAAAAAAATTACTCTTTCTTCATGGACGTGTTCCTGCATCCCAGATGTCCTTTATTGTAGCTTAAAAGCAACAACAAAGAAATCAAGAAGTAAATAGGAAGTCTCTGTGTGATGGAACAGTAGTATATGTGATTTTCTTTGCAAGAGCGAATATCTCACCTGATATGCAGCTGGTGCACTATGTGCTCAAAATACATCCTATCAAAAGAAAATGTTATGCACCCAAAATTCCAAAACCAGTATCCTGTGAACCACTTAAAAATGGGTGTTTTAAGCAAGGGATTGACAGGGCAGGGGAGGCTGTTCTCTAATACTTCCAGGAAGGGTAAGTCCTTCTGTGGTCCCAAATAAGTCCAGTGGAGGCCTCTCAAAGCAGATACCGTGAGTGTTGGTTTGTTGTTCTGATACAGACCTATAGCTCTGGATTGACACAAAATGCCCTTCAGAATGCTGTTTTGTGTTTAATGCCTCGAAGTAGCTCTTTCTTCCGGGGACCAAGCCATGTAATCACTCATCAGTGCTTCCCCAAGCTCTGAAATAGGGCCAAAAAGCAAAGAAAAAACTCAAATCCGCCAGACCCATATTCACTTTTCTACCCCACAGACACACTGTATGAGTGGACTGGTGAATTTTTGTGAAGTGCTCGGAAACTACAGCATTGGATCCTGATGGCAAACAGCTATAGAGACCCTCAAAGTGATAGACACCCCCGATCCCACACCCCCAATCCCACACCCCTACACACAGAGTCACATACAACATAGGAATCCGGATTCAGTTACAGTGCTCAACATGTCAGGATATCTCCTGTAACCCTTATTTTTAATGCAAATCTTTAACATAGTACAATAAAGCAGTCATCTATAGTGATTTTCAAATGGGCCTTCCGATCCTGAAAAAGCACTGTGAATGATAAATTATTCTTCCCAATATCGCTAAAGTAAAATTCACCTCTTTTTTCTCCTTTAGCTCTAGCCAGCAGCAACTGTTGGCTGCTGATAGCTACAGACAGCACATTTCCCTTTCAGGAAACAAATATTGTTTTATTTTGTAGAAAAAAATATCCCCCGTAATGTCAGCTATAAAATACAGTAACTGGTCTTCAGCAATACATTGAATTATACACACCTAACTGTATTGGAGACTATAAATTCATCAGATGGTGCAGGCCATGGGGCTTGTGGAGTGGAAGGGATTTGTCTCTTGTCCCCCTCCAGGGAGAACTGTCACCCTAGCGCTGAGATATGGCTTGAGCGGTGGCTCTCCAGGGGCAGAAAAGGCAGAACTTGCTGAGTCTGTTTGCGATGTGCTTATCTATTATTGACATTCATATCCCATAATAACTGAGGGAATAAAAATAGAAAATGTGCCCACTCAAAACATCTTTGGATCCCAAAATGACAAATTTCTACTGCAGGAAAGAGAATGATTGGATTCCTGCCAGCCCCGTCCCCCTGGGCAAATACCGTGCCATCTTCTGCGGTGAGTCTTTAGAAATGCACACGATTGTGGAGATGTGTCAGAAAACGTAAAAGAAAATAATAAACAGTGTTAATGTTGCTGACATGGCATTAAAGCCTACTAGCAGCTGTTCAGCACAGTTATATCATGCACAGTGATAAAGATGATCTTTTTTATGTTTCCTAGTATTTACTATTTTTTTTCCTCTGTTTTTGGGAGCCTGGTTCTATTACCTTTCTCCCCCTGACATTTTCCTCTGACCTTTTCTTCCAGCTTCTCTAAGTACTATAAGGTGCCCTCTTAGCAGCTTTTGAGCAATATTTCATATCAAGTCAGCTTTGTGTTGACGAAAGAACCTCAAAGTTAAATCTCTTTTTTCACTATGCTTTAACAGAGAAAATAAAAATTAACATGGAATGTAACAAAACATTTTTCAGTCTAAAAAAGCAGGTTCGGGTTTTGTTGGGGCTTTTTCCATCCTGGTAAAGATATTTTTCATTCTGGCTTACATTGTAATTCCTAATCCATGTGAATTTTGAATAACTAGTTGCCACTTAAAACAGAATATAGTCTTTTTAAAATGAGAAGTATTCTTCTATATACTAATGAACAGCTTTGCTTGATGAAACTTTCTACAGTATTTTTTGCAGTGTCTACTGCTACTTTACCTTCCTGTACTTCTCCCATCAAACGAATTTCATTTTGAATAGTTTTGTCAAGACCAACAAAAGTTACCTGATATGAAACCTCAATAAAATGATGAGACTATTTCTTCTGAAGTTGCCCTTTTGGAAGAGTTTTAGCTGCCAAAATATGGATCACATCAGCACACAACTTGTGTAACAAGGAGTTCTTTGGTCCCTAATTTCTGTCAAGTCTATCTGACTAATTCAGTGGGTTCGGGCCAACGTTGAGACTAAGGCCTTATTGCTTCTAATAAGCCATTTTTCTTATAAATGTATGCATCATGTTTATTATGTTTATTCATAGAATTTTCTTAGAGTTCTGTGCCCAAGACTTATGCATCACTCATTACATGGTAATAGATACATTATACTTGTCATAAATCATGCAAATTTGGGGACAAATTTGATCTGATGTAGTCTACAGTATTAGTTCATGAAATTATAATGTTGGGTTTATAGCCCCTGTGTCTGTGTGGGGGACTGGAAGTGTAAGCTAACACAGGGAGAAAAGCACAGTATACCCCTAATTTCAGTCTATGCTTTTCTATCTTAACGCAAACAATCAATCATTATAGAAGGAAGCATGATACCGATCCTTTTCCCGCTGAGGTCAAGTAGTGACTTTGAAGTGAGAGAACTGGATTCACTGATAGAAATGATAGACAATTAGTGTGTGCTGTGTTTAATTGGAATGAATGAACTTGATTATTCAGTTTCCAATAAAGCAAAATAAATGGTACATAAATCCATTAATAATGAAGAATCTTTGGTTGTTTCTTTGTTGTTATTTTTGATGCTCAGAAGTGGGTCACTTGATATGTGCATAAACAAAGAAGATAAATGGCTAGAAGAGGAATGAGTTTTCCATAACCTGATTAAAGGATACGTCTGGCTCCTCGGAGAATGTTACAATGCTTAATGATTTTGTTGTTGCTATTCTTAATGTGTCTAATGTTTGCTGTTTAAGAAAATCAAGAAAAATGTTAAAAGGTTGCTTCAGAAGGGAGCTGTCAGCCAGGAGGAGGAGACAGCCTTGTTTAGCCAACAAATTCTCCAGTGGTAAACTGAAGAGGGAGAGAAGACCTCTCCCACCCCCAGTCCAGGGTAAAACCTCACCGAATCTAAAACGAGGGGCCAGTAAACTGTGCAGTGTGACCCCAAAGCCCTGTTACCCTGACTGCAACCTGGAGCCCCAGCTGCAGCATGTATGGCACAAGCTTTGGGTATGTGTCTCCTGGCAAGCCTTTTTTGTGCCCCAGCACCTGGAGTTGGGGAAGAAATCCCAGCAGCCTCAGTTTAGATGTACCCCTACAGACCCAAGATGCCCCATTTTCCAGCATCCTCTTCCTCAGAACTGAGCGTCATTGCTGCCGAGAGCCAAAGCACCCCTACACTGGACAGGACCAGACCTTACGCATGTGGTCTGACCTTGACCTTGCATCCTGCGCCTAGGAAAACAGGTTCAGTCTCTTCACTGTTTGCCTCCTCTCAGTTCGTATATGACAAGAAATGAGTCTTGGGCATGATGCTGCTGCCATGTCCAAGCCGTGGAGCTGGCAGCTCCCCAGGGTGGGCTGCAGTCCTGTGGCAATGCCTCTGCGCTCCCCATCCCTGGAAACTCTTGCAAGGAAGAGACCAAGGACAACCTGCTCTTAGCCTAACATGCCATTTCGTTGGTGCCCTGATACAAATTTAGATGTGGATGTCCCTGGATCCCACTGTTTAGATGTAGGCTCTGCAGCCCCATCAATTCTCACCCATTGTTGGTATCAGCATCCCCCAGTCATTGCACAAAGTTCACTTCTCTCTCTAGCTCCTTATCAAAATCCGAGTGTTCCCAGGAAAATGCTCTTTTGGCAGTGGCTGTGAGACTAGACTTAAAATACTAATGCGTTGCATTATTATTTAGTACAGTTCTGCGCAGTGCAAACTGGGGAAGGGAATTGGAAGATGCTAAGAGATCGTAGCAATGAAAGTTGAGAAAAGATGCATCGACAAAGAAAAGACAGTTACCGAGCCTGAAGGGCTTTCTGCCTGCCAAATTGTGAAAGTCTGCTCGAGACAAATGGAGCCATGAGAACTCCTAAAAAAGAAGGCACAAAAAAAATCCACATAATATCAAATGAAAGCTCCTTTTTAGTGTGAAATGACAAGCGCCTTAACCAGAGCAGCTGCTATTAGCGATCCCCACAATGACAGTTAGGAGGATGATGACAGTAATAATATATTTTTGAAGGATAAAGCCTTTATTAAGGAAAAAATAATTAATTTAATTCCTAGTATTTCTCAGTAATTTGTCTAGGGTCACACAAAGGTTGAATTTGACTCTCTTTAGAGTAAATACTTTTCAGGATTCTGCATTTCCTTAAGAAAAGAATCTTTATTTATTTCCTGCAGATCTGTTTGCACTTTGTATAGTTACTGCCATAATATCATCAAACCGGTCTTTGTTAGCTAAGGATCCTTTTCACGTTGCTCACCATTTTAGTTCCCATAACAACAGAATACATTTGTGATATGGAAACTCAGCTTCTCTCTAGTCTTTCAGGGTAAGATTGTTTCCTCCACTTAAAAAGGAGCTTGGAACATGCTAGAGATTTGTGCAGACCTGAAAAATTGTGGGAACACGATAAGCGATCTGATGAAAAGTGCTTAACTTCCATATTTAAACAACATCTTCAAGTGGAGTGACAATTTCAAATGCCTGCAGCTTTTGGCGTTGGTATAGCCAGACATTGCTATACCATATCTGCATTTTCTAATTAAGATATGAACCACATGTTTTTGAATGTGCCTTTTTAGATTCCAACAAATTTGTTGTGCGTTTATGAAAACACACAGCCATACCAAAGTTGACTAGCCTAGCAAGGTTTATCTTCAGCCTATAGCTCTTTCCCTGAATTCAATACTGCAGGCACAATTTAATGCAAACCCAATTTATGACTTAATGCTCCAGGGACCATAGTGGGAGATTGTTACATTATTCTTTTCTAATCCTATTTGTGTTTTAATTTGCTAAGTCTGTAATGAGGTGCATGCCTTGAATAGATTCAAGATCTTTCACATTGCTTTTGACTTTGTTTAATATAATAGATTGTACAGTTTGCATTCAGAATTGAGGTGTTTCGATCAGTACTATCTCTTCATTTTCAAAACTAGAGTGGATAAAATTATGTTCTGAAAGTAATTGTATCCATGTTTCCTTGTTTATCACTTAATGGTTTATTTCCTGTTATAATTTTCTGTTACAATATGTGAGGTCACAAAAATCAATTCTCAGTGGACTCTGACTTGACTGTTCGAAATTATTCCCCAAAACACTCTGAAAATATTATGGAGAAAATAAAGCACTGGGTAGTAAGTGTCTGGCTGTACTGATTCTTTTGTTTTATTGCTTCTTTGTATTTTTGTGCTGATGAAAGTCTAGTAGAAATATAGAGAAATGGAGTAAAATGTCAGCTACAGGAGATACTCAAGTGATGACAATCAACATACCTCTATTTATGCCAATGATTTATGGTGATAAATCTACCCCAATATACCTAGAGCATTTTTGTTCTAAAATTTATTTTCTGTGATTCCAGTTTCCATCCGCCTACATGGAGAACAGAAATCCCATTTCAGATCACCTCTAGATTTCGACTTTGTTTTTGTTTCATTTCAAAGAGAAAGAAAAAAGAGAAAACTCCACAAAATATTTAATTTTATTTTCATGACCATATTATAACACATACTATACCACAAAAACAGTATTTGAAAAGGAAAAATTCATCCAGAGAAGAAGGAAGGAAGGAAGGAAGGAAGGAAGGAAGGAAGGAAGGAAGGAAGGAAGGAAGGAAGGAAGGAAGGAAGGAAGGAAGGAAGGAAGGAAGGAAGGAAGGAAGGAAGGAAGGAAGGAAGGAAGGAAACTGGGAAGTGAGGGATGGATGACAGAAAGCAATACTGTCACAGTGAGTTGGATTCTTTCGAACTCTTTTATCAGACAGCATGCAGTACTAACAACATCTTCCGGATTGGTTCTCCTTGCTGTATCATACAAATCTGTATCTTGAGTCCTCTTCCACCTGTAAAAGCCATACTGGGACAAAATCAGGTTTTTGGTTCCAAATGCATAGTCAGAGCCATTTGTTGTTTTCTGAGTCCTGGAACTGTAGGAATGTCTATTAAACTCACAAAATGTAGCTAGAGCAGCTACAGCATCACTGGTCCAAAATGAGCTGTGGGTAGACACTCCACAGAGTGCAGGAAGCTGTATTTGCACTGATGCTCACCTTTCGATGTTTAATACTGGTGTCAGGTCTCATCTGGATTAATCCAGTGAGGATGTGTCCCAGACAAGTGGCTTCTTGCAAGACCAGTCAGCCATCCCTCTTGATTAACTGGGTAATTCTGGGTACTTTCTCCCATGTTTTCCTTTCCTGGACATTGTTTTGCCTGGATCTATGCCCTTGGGAACACGCAGAAGCCAAAAAAAGGCCAGGATTTTATCAAAATCGAAAGATAGGGGTAATCTTTACCTATGTTTTTCTCCCTAACGAATGTATCCATCCAAAACCTGGAGTCTGTTGCAACAGTACAGCACAATTACGCCTTACGAGTCACAAATGCGGGAGTCCAAATATGCCTCGGAATAGTGAAAGCTCTTGTAATTGAATTTCTTTTTCAAGTATGCTTTCTGTTCATTTTACTTATAGCCTTGAGGACTAATAAATCAGAATAATGGAAAGCTTACAGAAATCTTGCATTATATTGAGAGCTGCTCTTAATTTGTGAAACCTCCACTCATGCCAACAGATCCTTCAGTTACTTATTTCATCAAAGCAAGCGTGAAGCAACACCAGCCTTTCTCAAATTTCAGGAGAAGGAGAATGAGGGGTTTGAATTCATATCTCTGGCTCTGAGCAGATGACTGCTGGATTGGCTGCTCCAGTTTGGCTGCAGATAAATCTTTCATAAGATTCTTGATTTTGGTAAATCCAGACAGTGGGAAATTCCTAAACACCTGTGAGGCCCTACACTTTCTGACATTTTTGAGCTATGAGAAATTATCTCTGGATATAACAATACCATCTAAGAAAACACCAGCTCCATTCTCGGTTTAATACAGAATACAAGGCCTGAAACTCTAGTAAATACCTTACTGGTAAACTAAAGCAATCTTTATTTCAGATGGCTGAGAATGGAAGATGAGTCTTATCAGAATATTTTTGGATGCAGTGCTAATTTGTTACAGTGCTCCCACTCACATCGGGTAGACTCTGGTGATGATACTGATGAGAAGGACACAGAGAAAGGTGTAATATATGGGATGTACTTGGGGGATGATGTAGCATATCCACAGACATAATTAATAGAAAACACACAAGTTTAGATGGAGAGTTTTCAGATAGTCATCATGGTGGACTACAAGTGACCTTTGGAGTCCTTCTTGATCATTTGGAGAATAAAATAAACTCTTTATTTAATTACTGGTGCAATCCCTCAATATTGCTTCATCGAATCTTGCTGTGGCACAGAAAACAAAAAACCAACATGCAAGTATGAAGGCTGTGTGGTGGCCGCCTCCAGCAGACATAGCAAAATGGCTTTTGAAACTGGAGCGGATGGTTCTCAGGAAGGGCTGCTGGCCATGAGCTAGAGGAGGAGTCCATCAGATCCATGGGAGAAACTTAAAAATGACACTTCTGACTGACTCACTGCCTGCTCCCTCTATCCCCCATGTAGTGATAGGGTTAAGTGCACTGGAGCTCCAAATATCCCCTTCAGACAACTTTAAAGGGTTAAGTGGCATTCAGCATCTAACCCTCAGCTGTGTGTGCTGCAGACAGCCGGACCCCCACCCTGCGTGGGTTCCTAGGGAGAGGCCATGAGGACTTCTGAAGTGGATCTGTGGTGAAAAAGAGCTGCTTGATTCCAACAGTGCAATGCTGGAAACCTCTTCACAGCTTCCGCCTTGCCTAAATCCATCAGTGCCGCCTCTCTATTTCACTTTCACACAGAGCTGTGCCTCTCTACTCTGCCCTGACCCAACCAGGCTGAGAAATTAGATAAACTTCTACATTGGTCCCCAGAGGGCAACCTTCAGACGTGACTAACACACCACTGGGACCAGCCTGTGCTTAGCCGGCTACTTCACTGCTGTAGGAGATGCAAATTTGAATCTGAGAAGAGAAAAAAATTGAATGCATATTTTCCACTCCCTGGGTAAGTGTTCTGCCATCCAGCTTTTCTATAAAAGCAGGACAGGGTACACTTCTCATATGTTCTCATTCATAAGAAAGCAGCAGCATCTACCTCCTCTTTGTTCCAAAATTTCCTATGAACCCCAGAACACCCACTGTGTTCATTTGCTGTGCAAATGACCATTGGACTTTGATCACCCAAGGGTTTTAGTTAGAGCAGAGCTCAGTCTCTGTGTCCCAGACAGTCCTGGGCCGACTGCTGAGCTGCTCAGGATGGAAAACACAACCTAAGGGGCAAGGATGGAGGATACATGCCTTCACAGTCAGGAGACAAGTAAGAAGGACTTTAGGCTTGTGTGTTACACATTACTTGAAGACGGGCTCCATCTAACTTAACATCAGATTACTAATGGTTGAGCACCTCAATTATACTCATCCTGACTGCTCCTTGAGTCAGCAGGGAGAGATGGGTGCTTCCCAGAGCAGACTCACTTATCAAAGGAGACTCAGTTGTGCTTGATGCAGGCACTTCAGGATGTAGTTCTACTTTTCTCTGGTGGCAGCAGCATGGGTTTAAACTCCTTGTCCTTCCCCATTCACACTTGCAGCTCACATTGGCTGCCCTGGCCACTGCATGGCTTGCAGGTTGCCTTCTAAACTGGGACAGTGAAATCCTGCTAAAGCAAAGTCAGAATTTTCCATGCCATTGCTCCATCATGTTGAGGTTTAGTTTTGACTTCCTTCTGCTCAAGAGTGTCCAGATAGAGTAATTGTTTTTCTGTAATGATAGGAAAAAAAAGTAAAGGAGTATGAGGAAAGGATGCCTTTTTCCTGCTAGTGTCTTACGAGGCATTTATGAGAGAACACATCTTGTTTATTATGGGAGATGCATATTAAAGCATTAGAATAAATCTGTGACTTGACACTTGTCAGTGTGTAGTGAAGAGCGACCTCACAGTGACAACGCAGTCAGTAAAGCCTGTGGGACCCTGTGTCTAAAGAACAGAGAGTGCTGGATCTACAGGAGAATCCCCATCAACTGTCAGCAAAATGCACTTGGAAAGAGCAGCAATGCACATTTGGCCAGGGAATATTTCCCATTGTGGCCCAGGAGGGATGCAGCAGCCTTCCTCACCCCACTCACAAATTAGTCCTGCCCTCACACTCTGGGACCCACACCCCAAGAGGGCCAGGCACCTCCACAGCGCACTGCCGCCCACTTCCACTCATTTCACACCAATAACAAGCACCTCTTAACTGCAGGTCACAGCAGCCGAGGTTGCTTTAACAGAAGGCAATCAGTCTGCTGCAGACCATGGAGAGACAGGCAGGAAAGCACTTCCAACAGGGAAAAAAAGCCCAACCAACCAACCAAACCAAAAACAGTGCCCACAAGATAAAATGTGTTCAGTGAGTAATACAGTGCCTGCATGCTAAAATTCCTGGAGGTAATTAGACTTCATTTTTGCATATGCTTATTGCGTAGTCTCAAGTATATTTTTCCTAAAAGTATTAAATATTTAGTTATAATTCCTTGAAGACAGAAAGCATCTATTCCTCCACAAATAAAACTAGATATTTGTGTTAGTTCCTTTATATAGATGCATGTAGGAAAGTGTGGGTGTACCTCTATACCTCTCTATTGAACATAATAATGTGCTATATAGGTATCTAACCTTACAGTGGTTATTAAAAAAATACAGCTCTTAGGTGCTCTTTCCAGAAAGCTTAGAAAGTGGTAGCTGACCTTTGTCATGGCACTCGCATGTATTAGCCAAAAAATACTTTAACAGTTTTTTTAGTACCTGACTATATGTTCTGTTATAAGGAATAGCAAATGTTTAATCATAAATATTTTAATGGCTTCAGGGATTCATGGTATTCAATGACTGTGTTAAATGATAATAATCACATCTGGTTTATTACTATAGTAATTCAGCAGCTTCTCTTCAGTAGTTATTTTTTATTATATGTGCAGTGCTACTGTCATGGTCATTTATAGCAGTAATATTTTAAAGTGGCTCATTTGTTTGTTTAAGGACAGTTTCACAATATATTTCTGTATTAATATACTTTTTGTACTATTATTTCCAAGCTGCCACTGGAAAATTGATCCTAGCTTGTTACGATGAGAGGGGCTGGGACTTGTGCAGAATGCCAACGCTGAGAGCGAATGACGGAGCAGATGGGTAGTGTACTGGTCTCCACTGGGGCTGTAATTGCTGTTGAGTTTTATTCATAAATGAAGGGGTCCATTAAGAAATAGTTAACTAATAATAAACATGAGGGGAGGATTTGAATCAGGCAGAGCACAGGCAGAACTAGAAAAAATAGCATAGTTAAACAGTCAAAAAGCAACCGGATATGGCCATTTTACACATTATTACCCAATAATACTCCAATTTTTTGCATGCTAGTGCACTTATAATGGAGGGACTTTTACTGAGGAGACAGGGGAGAACTGATTGATTTTGCTGACTGTTTTATTCAGATACCTGCCCACTCTCAGTCTCATCAGAGAAGTCTCATTTATCTTAATGGGATCACTCATGAGAGTAAAGGTTTGGAGGATCGAGCCATATATCAGCACAAATGGGCAGAAAGTAGCAGGAGTTAGTTATCAAATTAGAAGAGGGGACGCTCATGACTGAAAAAACCTTCCCATCATTGTTTTCTCCCCTTGGAATTGTGATTTTCTGAAACTTTGTGTTCCGCAGGGCGCTGTACTTCCTGGCCATGGCATCCTCAGGCATCTGGGACTCAAGTTATTTACCTGGAGAAAGCCACAGGAGCACACTGAGCACAAAGGAATGTCTTGGAGGGTGGCATTTGTGAAGATGTGGCAATGTCTCATGAAGCCCTTATAGCACTGGTGACTACTCCCTCTCTTCACAGCCCAGCCCTGGAAGGTTTATGTTGAATTTAAGGGCAGCAGAGCAGCTCCTGGCCATGACTTATATCACAGTTTGCCTGGTGTATTGAGACCTTGCATTGCATCCATAGCTGGTACAAAATTGTTAGGAATCATATTCATGGGTATGAAAGATAGAGATAAGGGCAATTTGTAAACCTTGTTTGTGAAAGAAAACTGGTAGAGCAAGGGTTAACTTTCTGCTCTCTCATTTTTTGCTCCTTTCTCTCTGTTTCCCCTCCCTCTCCTGCTTTTAATGACCTGGTGAAGGAAGCTCTGTTTAGTTCAGCAAAACCTCTCAGCTATCCCACCACACAGGATGTATTGAATTGTTGCAGCAAAAGTTAAAAGGAAACTGAGGACAATTGTTAGTGCTTCTTTCCTGCCCCTTTTTCTAGTTGGTTTGATTGGTTGGTGGGCTGAGGGTAAATGGCTTTTATAGCATCGAATGATGAATGACTCTGAAATAGTCTGTAACCAGAAGTGCCGACTGACATGCTGCTGATTTAACTGACATACAGGGTTATGTTTGTATAGAGTCACTTAAATAAACATGTGTTAGGCTGGAGCCAGCTACGCCAGCACTACTTCTTTGCTTCCCCTCCACCCTCCATTTATCACTGAAAGATAATGATTTGATCTTCCTATCAGTCATTCATTATATTAATTAATTCAAATGTAATACTTTTAAATGCCTCTCCATTGCTGTGGGTACTTTGTACAGCACTTAAAGCACACACATTATCAGAGGACAAAATAAATCCTCAATAAAAAGATACACTCATCAAACGGGCTCCTTCAAACTAGCAGTCCCTTTCATCCCGCAATTATCTCCTTAGCCTTCAAAGCAGACTCTCCCTAAATGCTCAGGAAAATAAATGGGTCCAGAAGCTTGACAAGGAGTTCAACTGTTCCCAGCTCTTACAAAGAAGCCAAAGCAAATTCCTCAGAGAAAAAGCTCTTCTAGGAGATTCCTCCTTTCCTCTACTCTTACTTACCTTTGTGCAATGCTTGTTCCTTTGTGGCTTTCTGTGAAGCTTCATCAAACCTTATAAAGGTCTTTATTCCTCTTTATGGCTTTTTTGTCTCCCAAGTGAAGTGCAGAAATAAATTTCCAATCTAAGCTTTAAAAATATATGTACTGGCTTTGAAACTCGCACTTCTGTGTGATTATAGTAGGCAAGTCAGTATGCAACAATCTGTTTTTAATGTGTAAATCAGGAAAGAGTGCAAAACCATGATTAGAATTTATGCAAGAGCCCTTCCTCTGAGTAATTCTTCAGCTTGACTTTGGGATCCCTGGCTGACCTAACACAAAGCCAAACTTTATTGCAAGATTCAGGCATGTGTAAGTTTTAATAACTCACACATCGGAAATACATAGTTACTCAAAGTGCCACTGTGAGATGAGTTCTATTATAAAACTGGTTTAGGCATGCAAGGACGGATTTCTATCATATGAGGAATTAAATGTAATTTTAAAATTCTATCAATTGCATTTACTCTGATTTTATTCTAATACTCTATTTGTTTATTTCCCATCGTTATGCACTGGGAGTGAACTCTGCCTTGCCACAGCCAGTTTTCATAGCAACCTCCACATTGCATGGGAGGGCAAAAGATTATCTACCCAAATTAAAGAAAGGCTGGATAAAATAATGCACTGGCTTGTTCGTCTTAAACATTGCCTGATATTGCTAGGTTTTATAAAATACTCTGGGTCTGAGTTACCACAAAGTCTCTCCCTTGGGTTGCCCATGGGTGAATAAGGCCATTTTCCACACCATTCTACCCACACTGCCATATAGAGCAGAGGACAAACAGACTTTTCTAGTCGACCACAACTGGATTTTAATGCACTGCAGAAAAGCCTCCTAGCCCTCTCTGAGATGCTAACCCACACCCAAGCCTTCAGAGTATTCCTGTAAAGGGCTTCCAAATCCTGGGGAAAGGGAAAGGGAAAGGGAAAGGAAAGGAAAGGAAAGGAAAGGAAAGGAAAGGAAAGAAAAGGAAAGGAAAGGAAAGGAAAGGAAAGGAAAGGAAAGGAAAGGAAAGGAAAGGAAGGGAAAGGGAAAGGGAAAGGGAAAGGGAAGGGAAGGGAAGGGAAGGGAAGGGAAGGGAAGGAAAGGAAAGGAAAGGAAAGGAAAGGAAAGGAAAGGAAAGGAAAGGAAAGGAAAGGAAAGGAAAGGAAAGGAAAGGAAAGGAAAGGAAAGGAAAGGAAAGG
The DNA here is from genome assembly GCF_036013445.1 of Caloenas nicobarica. Classification (NCBI taxonomy): domain Eukaryota; kingdom Metazoa; phylum Chordata; class Aves; order Columbiformes; family Columbidae; genus Caloenas; species Caloenas nicobarica. The sequence goes on along the minus strand of NC_088246.1, from coordinate 36,071,965 downwards.
AAAGGAAAGGAAAGGAAAACTCTGCAAAGCCTTCAGGGCTCCGTCTCCTCTTTTGTCTCTATCCAGCTGAGTCAGTGAAACCCTTGCAGCCAGCGGGAGCTTTCCCAAACTTACACCACCTGCTGCTCACGAACCTGTGTTTGAGATAAGTCAAATGGAAAGGGAGTTTTTAAAAAGCACATGGTGGGTTCGTGGTGTGAATCAAAACTGGGAGCAAATCACCGTAGCTGCTCTCGAGAGCTTTGGTTTCAGTCTTAAATGGCCATTTTAATATGGTAGTGGTTTACCCTTCTTTTCGTTGCTTGCTCAAGACACAGGGCTGGCTGTTGCCTTACTTTACTCTGAGCTTGCTTTAATGACGTCAGCCCATTCCTTGGAATGAGATTGCTAATTAAGTTGCCCCCCTTCTGTTGTCTGGAAAAGGGCCTCTTGCACTGGAGACCTGAAGAATTACAGGACATAGCAGTAGCTGTTGCATTTAATATCTTGTCAGCAGTGTGACGGATTTAGCATGCTCTTGTCTGGCTATTTGGATTCTGGAGAACACTGTATGCCTGATTTCTATCAGGTCTAAGCAATATCTCATTGGGGGTCTAAATTACAGGACAGAACCCCTTTAAGGGAAAAGGAAAATGAATACGACCCTCTATAAATTAGCTGGAACAAACAAACTAGTTGCTCAAAGTTACTGTACTCCTGCCAGGAGCCATAAACTAGCTAGCTGTGTTTAAGAAAAGTAAAAACTGTTTTTCCTAGCATGGAATAAACAGTCTCTGGGTTCTATTCCTAACCACAAATGGCAAATGTATGCAACTCTCTGAGAACCAAATTCTGCTCACTTTCCAAATTCGCTTAATCCCCAGTCCTCGGAGATTAATTAACTCAACGGGGAAGACAACACTGAAGTTGGAATAGAGGTGTTTTTGAAGTAAGTGCTGTTCTGTTCATCTAAAGAAGCTGCTCTGCTGAGGCCAGCAGAAAAATCTGCAATATTTAACCTAGATGCTCCTGTTTTCTAGTTTTGCAAGTCTTGATTTTGAGTAAGAGACCCAAGAAGTAGACACTGGGCACAGACATGACCATCTTTTAAGTGAAAGAGAAAACGTTTATCTACCTCCAGAATTAATTGCAGAGATTTCTAAACAAACCACAGAGTGAGCACACATTTGCAGAGCATACACAGTATATATGTCCTCTGGGGAATTAGCTTTTTGTCTTTTCCATGGAAAGAGCTATTAGCTTGGACATAACATTCATTGCTGAGCTATATGACAAGGGGTTCTTACTCTGCCCTGGGCTGGTTTCAGATTCCCCTTTAGGGGCATCATCATGTTGTGCAGGTCAAACTGATCCACTCCACACCTATGTAAGCACAGCCTTGGGCACCTCTGAAGTGAAAAAGACCCACAGTAATGCCAAATACTGCTGAGATATGTTTGATGGCTTTGTGATGTGAATTGCGATCAGCTGAGGCTGAAGAGAGAACAATGAACTCATTTTGCTTTGTGCAAGAGTTCGCTTCTATTCATGTCACATAGGTGAAAGAGAAGGGCTTCCCTCACCAATTCTCTGTGCTGCTTGTTAAAGATTTCTATTCCAACACAAGATTTAAAAAAAAATAACCAGAATTTACAAGCTTCTTACTTGCTTCCCACCTCCACGTGACGTACCTCTTGCCTTCACCTACAGGCCAATGTGTAGAGAGCTGCCACAGGCTCAAAAATAAAAGTGTGCCTTCATAAGAGGAAGTGAGGTCAGTAATGGGCTTTTTCGGGGCTACAGACTCAATAATAGGTAATATAGAGTCACAGAATCACAGAATGGTTTGGGTTGGAAGGGACCTTAAAGATTATCTAGTTCCAACCCCACTGCCATGAGCAGAGACACCTTCCACTAGATCAGGTTGCTCAAAGTCCCAGACAACCTGGCCTTGAACACTTCCAGGGATGGGGCATCCAGTTTCTCTGGGCAGCCTGTTCCAGTGCCTCACCACCTTCGTGGCGAAGAATTTCTTCCTTATATCTAATCTAAATCTACTCTCTTTCAGTTTAAAGCCATTACCATTGTCCTATCACTACATGCCCTTGTAAAAAGTCCCTCTCCAGCTTTCTGGTAGGTCTCCTTTAGGTACTGGAAGGTCGTTACAGCGTTTCCCTGGAGCCTTCTCTTCTCCAGGCTGAACAACCCCAACTCTCTCAGCCTGTTGTCACAGGAGAGGTGCTCCAACCCTCTGATCATCTTTGTGGCCCTCCTCTGGACCATCTCCAACAGGTTCTTGTCCTTCTTATGTTGGAGGCCCCAGAGCGGAATACAGTATTTCAGGTCTCACGAGAGAGTACTAGAGAGGGAGAACCACCTCCCTTGACCTGCTGGCCATGCTTCTTTTGATGCAGCCCACGATATATTGCACATTACTGGGTCATGTTGAGTTTCTCATCAACCAACACCCCTGAGTCTTTCTCCTCAGGGCTGCTCTCAATCCATCTACCTCCCAGCCTGTATTTGTGCTTGGGATTGCCCTGACCCATGTGCTGGACCTTGCAGTTGGCCTTGTTGAACTTCATTAGGTTCGCATGGGCCCACCTCTCAAGCCTGTCAAGGTCCCTCTGGATGGTATCCCTTTCCTCCAGTGTGTTGACCACACCCCACAGCTTGGTGTTATTGGCCAACTTGCTGAGGGTGTGCTCAGTCCCACTGTCCGTGTCGCCAACAAAGATGTTAAACAGCACTGGTCCCAATACTGAGCCCTGAGGAACACCACTTGTCACTAGTCTCCACTTGGACATCAAGCTGTTGACCACAACCCTTTGAGTGTGACCATCCAGCCAATTTTTTATACACCAAGTGGTCCATCCATTAAATCCATGTCTCTCCAATTTAGAGACAAGGATGTTGTATGGGACACTGTCAAAGTCCAGGTAGATGATGCTAGGTGTTCTTCCCCTTTCCACCAATGCTGCAGCCCTGCTGTAGAGGGCCACCAAATTTGTAAGACATGATTTGCCCTTCGTGAAGCCATGTTGGCTGTCACCAATCACCTGATTATTTTCCATGTGCCTTAGCATAGTTTCCAGGAGGATCTGTCCCATGATCTTGACAGGCACAGAGGTGAGACTGACTGATGATTATCTCTTTCCTTGTTTCCCACACCTCCCACCCCTCTCTCGGAAATATGAATGAATTCCAATGTTGTTGAGGGAGCCTTAGGATTCAGAAGTATTTTCTTTAACATTTTTATGGCAGCAAGGTTGCCAAGAGGTGGAAGTCATGCTCTATCCACCTCCCTTTTTTCAAATCACCTGACGTCACCCTGGTTGTCCTGGTTTCACAAAGAGGCCTTGAGATACTTCTGAAATGGCAAACACATCCTGTCCTCAATAGCTACGCCCATACCCAGTCCACGACTTCCTCCTAGCTGGCTCTTCAGCTGTGCATGGTTGAATTCTTGGGGCTCATCACAGTTCACTTGATCTCTCTTGACCTTGGCTTACCAGCAGTTGTTCAAAAAGCCATTTAAGTGCTTTTATGCCTTTATGAACAATTCTGCAAGCAAGGTACATTAGCAAGTGGTTGAGATGTTAACTTCTTTCAGATTAGTTAGAAATAGAGGTTTGATCTGTATAGGCACCTTTGAAAACCCTCTTTGCACTTAAACACCTTCGCAAGCCAAAATGCATTTCAAAATCTAATCTACTGTGTCTAAACTTATCCAGATGTAATAAGAATATGGAGTTATCAGTTTTTCAGTAGGTCTTGGTTAACAATTAGGCCTTTGAAGAAAAGCTTTGTCCTTCTCCACAGTACTTCTAACACTCTGAGTGTTCTTCTCAAAATAGTCCATCATACACTAAAAAGGAGCAACAAGAAGCCCCACACTAAATGTAAAATTAATCAAAACTTTATGGCTTGTTCCTTTTTCCCTGCTCTGTTCTACTTAACATTGCTCCTTTCCTTTTCCAACCTTTTGAGCAATGCCAGTGTTAATTTTATCAGTATCCTGTGTATTCTCCAACCATATTAAAGAAAATCTCTCTCAACAGCAAATACACATCTGCATTTTCTCCTGCTTCTTGATCCATTAGAAAACTTGCCAACTGTTCGTTGTGAGTCATCTCACTTTTGAGGAACCATTACCTCATGTTTTTAACTAATACAATATGGAAAGCAACAAACTAGTATGGATTTCAGAGGGAACTTTTCAATCAAAACCAGGTCTGGAGGTCAGCACCTGATATAGGTCATTTTGTAGCATAGGATAAGATATTAACTCTGCTGTTTCATGACATGCCCTCTAACCCACTGCTATCTGAATAAAACATGCTCTTTTTCAACATGTATTTCTTGGTCTTTGAGCTCCCTTCCTGTTCTTGGACTTCATACTCTACTCTTCACAGATTTCTTTGGAAAAGACAAAGGCAATAGGATTCCCCAACACAGAATGAAAAACATTTCTTCACAGGAAATATGAAATCTTGGTGTCTACACTGTAGCAGACTGCTGTGTGTGGTCATTCTGCCTTCTGGCTGGTATTGCACACAGGAAACAAATTGAGAGCTTGGTGATTGATGTGGGCTGCTGGATTTGGTCAGAGAAAAAGATGTGCATTAGATCCCTGATCTAACCATGGAGAAAAACTTTTAATACCTTTAAAAAGTACCCAATTGCCCAATTTTGCCAAGATAGTTTGACACATTACCTTTTTCATGAGCTATTATTTTTATCCCAAGGGTGTACAAACTGGGTAGCATGGAAAGGCATGTTCAACTGAATAATTGCCATTCAGCTGTGCAGAAAGAAAGTGGAATGGGAAAAGGTCCGGTTGCATACCAATGGCTTGGACTGGCTGCCATATCCAAAAGCCAGCAGATGGTATATTTCTTTCCCTCTTTCTAGAATCCAGTCTACAATCAGCAGGAATCCTCCACGTACTCCGTAAGACCTATAATAAAAAGCAGAAGAGAACAACAACGCAATGAAGGTAATGTGGGCAGCAAGGCAACACTAATGAACTCATCAGATGGTCACCTTTGCCTTTCTGGGAAGGCTGTGGCAGTTTTTTAAATTTTTGAACAAAGTTACAACAATGTATTAAAGAGATGAATAGTTCTGTGCATCTGGTGGCTGCAAATAAAGCAACAATATTTGTCATAGCAGAATGTTAGCATGTTCCTTTTATAATCAGTTAGCTAAAAAGCCTGACAATTCACACATAATCATTTAACGTATATCAGTATAAAAGCTTTTGTACCTCACTCCAGTCTGTCTGGCCTGTGAACATCTTGTTTGGACATGCAAGTTCTCCAGTACAAGCAGTGTCTGTACTTTGGATTCTGTACAGCAGAGCACAGAATATATTTTTGGTGTTTAAAAAGGAAATGATTAATATTTCCCCTATTTACCATACTAGAAATTCCAACAGATGCCATCAAACTCTCTGAACTAGTCTCTGCTAGTGCTAGTTCAAAAACCTTTTGTCATGACTGAAAGTTTTCAGCAAGAAGCACTGGGAACTGAAAAACAAACAAACAAAAAACCCACAACCCGATCCAAACCAAAAACCACTAGAATTTCCCTTAGAGTGCGATACTCCTCTTAGACACTGAAGTACAAAGGTCTTTAGCATGGGAAAGTGGGATACTCTGAGTTATGTTACTGACCCTGTCCTAAAACTCCTAAAACTGAGATTATCATGAAACGTGTTCTTCCTAGGCAGCACTGAGAATGAAGCTACCCCTGACTGTTTTGCTACCATGTGCTGGCTTTCTGGAGTAGACAGGTCACAGTGGATCAACATAGGTGTGGACTGAATGTACAGACAAAAATGTAAAGGAGGGTGATATCATGGTGTAGGGAGGAAAACTCCACCCTGAGACCATCGTTCAGCAAACATTCTCAATTCCTGGTCATTCTGCAGTTTTCAAAAAGCCTGTGTGCATAGCTTGGTCTGATGTTCATCTCACTCTGCTGTCACACCTTCCATCCAGTGTAAGGCTCCCTCAGAGTACGCAACAGTATGTGCCACAAGACTCTCTGCAGGAGTGGTGGTGAATGCACGCTCCCCCCAGCTCATGCATGAGATGAGGACTGGTCAGAAAGCCATGCTAAATTTATACAAAGAGAGAAAGAGCACAGATTTATCAGGATGTCCACTGTGGTTCTTCATGGCGGGGCTTTGTCACAGGCTTTTGGCTCAGGTCCAGGACTAGGGCTCTGGACGTGTAGACAGATGACATTCCACAGTTCTGAACTCTCCTTTCAGTCCTTCAGTGATCAGCCTTATAGAGGGAAGATGCTACTGCCAAGTGGTTGACATTTCCTTCATGAATTAAAGTGTTTGCAAGGTCTGGGTCTACACCTGCAACAACCTCCGCCTGTTTCTGTCCTATAAAGGGATGAAGGCAGAGTGGAGGGATTGGGGCAGGAAGCATATTTGCTGCTGGGAAGTCTTGTCCAATGTAACTGTTTGGTTTGGTGGCTTGGAGAAGCAAGGCCATGGACCACACTTCAGAAGTCATAGACAGCTGAAGGGGTGATCCTCAACACCCAGAATCAGAGACACTTCCTTGGACTTGCCTGGATGACTGGGGAGTTCAAAAGCCCATGAGACAGATGTGTGTGCCAGATAAAGACACACTGTCACTCTCACCAAGGCACCATCAAAACCGCTGTGTCTTTGTCTCTCTGTCAGGATTTCGATGGCAGGTTCAGTGAGAGCATAGGGGTGGACAGAGAGCTCCACACATCAGTACTTCAGAGTAGTACACACCACTACACGATCAGGTTTTACAGGTATCCTGGATGTCTCCAGTGATATATGCACCATCAAAACATAAATATATCCTTCTGAAATGATTTTCAGCAATAGAAACCTTAAATCAAGTTCTTGAAATTATGTGTAAGATGGGAATTTACACGTGTTTGAATAATGTCTCCAAAATAAAGCAACTGCATCTGAAATTTCTCCTATTAGGTGAGGGTTTTCCAAATAAGTGGTCTGGGATTCAACCATGCTGAAATCAGCTCCCATGGCAGAGCCAAAGAGCAGATTGACAGCCTAAAGCTACATCCCTTATTTTCTGGAAATCTCTGAAACACTCTTCACAAATGAGATTTACTTGTCAGATTCTTGGAGGATGGAAATTGTCCAGTACAAACTGTGTCGAGACCACAGTTTTGCAACATTAGAAGGAAAAAAAATAAAGCCTATGCTCATGCCAACCTTGTAACCACACTGGCTGTACACTGCTTTTATTTAGAAGCGTAAGTCTGTGGTGGTTCGGTCAACCCAGGGGAGTTTCTCCAGATTTATGCCTGCATACCTGAAAAGGTTTTGGCATGAAATCTGTTGAAAGGAACAGAGGAGGAGAAGGATGTTCAGAGTTTAATTTATATAAGCCACAGTAAACAACTAAAAATTAAACTAACGCGTGAAACAGCCTCAGTCAAAGCCTCCCACTCCTTATCCTTTTCCTTGTGACATTTATTGCAGGGCCCTAGAGAGGACTGGAGAGTATGCGGTGATCTGAGTTTTAACACTGGAATGTAAAACATTTTCCAAATGGGTGAGGGGAGAAAGTTTTCTTTAAACATGTTCCAGGAACAGACCTGAGAAAAATGCCTGATCTGAAAAGGCCTGATGAAGAGTTAGCCTTTCATTAAACAGCATTTCCTTTGAAGCGGCAGAAGTGTATGTGATCGAGGATGCATTTTTGTCACGGCTGCCTTGGGAGTCACATATCCTGTGATCACTATATTTTATTTTATTTTAATCTGTGATGTTTGACATTTTGAAGGGTTTGCATGCGGTGGACGTGATGGTAAACAGTCGAATCGCACGAGGAACATCGAGAGCTGCCAAGTCAAACAGCAGAGCCGCATGGGAGGCTGAGACAACAAGGTCTCCAGTGATCTGTTGCTGGTGATGGCAGCGGGGGCCATGGGCTCTCTCCTGCCTCTGGGTTTTGAGAGTGAATCAGGCAACACGAAAGTCCTGCCTAGGTTTAAAAGATTTTATCAGTACTGGCCAGTATGTCCAGTTAAAAGATTCTGCTTACAATTTCCTGGAGGGAAACAAGCCATTGTGAGAAATGACACTTTTTTGTTGTTTTTCCTACATTTATACATTTACCTACGCTAAGGCATTTTGCTGTGTCCACTAGGTGCATTTGCAAGTGTAAAACTTAAATTACTTTTCATTTCTGCTTTTCAAGTCTGTGCAGCTCTGTAACGGCAAATGCCAGACTTGCCTGTCCCGTTAAACTAATTGCACTGGGGCAGCAATTTTAGCCAGTATCAAATATTCAGTTAAATGCTATTCAATTTCTTTGAACAGTCCTAATTGCAAACTAGAAGTTGTATTGATTAAAATACTGTGATTTGTGACCTAGGGAATTTTACTACTAATAGTTTGTGACCTTTTCTTTGGATTTCCCTGTGTTTTCCCATGCCTCTTTTCTCTTATTTTCTGTGTCAATACACTCTTTCCAAATATAGTTGAAAAATTAATCAAAACACACCAGTCACCTTTATAAAGTCTATTTTCCTAATATTATTTCTGCATATGAAGAAAATCCCTGCTAAGGAAAAAAAAAAACCAACAAACCACAAATGGCTTACATATGTTGCTTTTTTCAACAAGAGCCTGTAGGTATTTCAAACCTGGGCCTGTGTTTCCAAAAGTAAATAGTTACGATTTAGACGTAAATAAGTGATCAAAACCTGGGCCATTGACATTGGTGGTAATGAGTGGGGATTGACAGAATCTCAAAAGTTTCTCTGAAAAAAAAAAAAATTCTTAAACTCTAGATCTTTCTAGCTTCTCTGAGCCTGCATTCTCCTGTTTTATGTTAGTTGACCTCAGCTCAGGGAGCGTGAGGAAGAGGATGTGCCTTCCCTGATCAATGCCTTGTCCCTGGATTGAAGAGGCTGATGTCTCTGGACTATCAGGGAAGAAATGATTTAGGAGAGCTTCTCCCTGGGGAGCTTATGGAGACACTGGGAGACATTGCAGAGCAAGCAGGACAGGAAGGGACCTCCTGTGCTTTCCAGCCAGTGTCTTCTTAGCAGAAGCATAACACATAAAACCTTTCACGTAGTTATCCACCACATCGTGACAGCAGTTTGGTTTTGTCTGCTGCTGCTGCTGCCACTGGAAAACAGTTCCAGGACCTCCCTGCTCTGCTGATTAGCACTTGCTTCTAATTTCCAGCCTAAGTTTATTTGCGGTCAATTTATAACCATTTGTTCTTCTGCCAACATGGTCCTAAAACTGAGCATTATTTATTTATTTGTTTGTTTGTTTGTTTTTAGATCTCTTCTCCCTCCCTGTTTTTTACCCTTGACGTATTTATAGAGAGTGATCCTATCTCTTCCCAGCCATCCCCTTGATAGACTAAACAAGTCCCTGTAGAACATCCACTGGCCCCTCCACCCTGTGCCGGCCTGAGGGTGTCCAAAGGAAAAAGAGAGGCTGAGCCAGTGTCCCGCAGGGCTGCACAGAGGGAAGACGAGATGATTTTGCTGGTTGCCTTTGTGCAAGCAACTTTCAAAGCAGTGCAACAGCTGCGCACGCACCCTCTCAGCTTCACGTGCTGCAGAGGAGGCCCAAGGCACACATGCACATTTTACCAAGTATTACAAGGCAAGAGCTTTCAGCTTATCATTTTACTGGGCAAATCATACAAGCAAAGCACGACTGAGCAGCTCCAGGCTTGGCATGAATGGCTCTCAGATAAATCATGGTAACGTGTGGCTTTTTTGACAAGCTACCACCAAAAAAAGCCCCAGAGCATTCTGAAATATGGCTGGAAGCAAACAGGGCTTGACCATATGTGACTGAGAAAGTTATTAATCTACTCAGAAAAACTTCTTCCACAGCACCCAGGAAACTTTCTGGGCTTTTTTTTTTTTTTAATAATTAATGAGTTAAACTGCAACAAATAGAAAAGGTTAACTGCTGTGGGATGACTAAGTCTCTTCGGGTCCACGATTGAATAAAATGCCAAAATAAAAGCAAAAGTAAGCATCTTTCAGTCTGGCTGGCAACACAACACTTTGCAAGCAAGTTGTCAGGGCCTTTCTGACTCCCTGCCTAATTTTGCCCCTGACTGATACACTTGCACTGTTGTGGGGCAAGCACAGGGACTGCTTGGTAGGAAGCAGCAGCACAACAACATCTGACGGCTTAGGACCACAAGTGAGGAATGTTAGCTCGGTAACTCCAAGGTGTTTTCTGCTATAAATTATACTGAATTTACTGCACTAAGAAATTACCGGTTTCTGGAGAAAATTATAGGCAATGTGTCAGCTATAAATGATTTATGCGTAATACAACCTGTACTGCAGAAACCCAGGGGGTATAATAACAAGACAAAAAATCATTTAATCTTGTATGTAAATTTAAGCAGGCAGGAGTTTGGGAAGAACTGCTTGTTTTTATTCCATCTTGTGTTGCTGCCAAGTAAAGACAGTACTTGAGCAGAAAGGCACTGATGTGGAACAGGTAGATAGGCTTGCCAATTTCCAGCAAGATATATTTTAAACTGGCTTTTTGGTTTCAGTTCAACACCCTCTGAGAATTGATTGGTTTCCATTTGACAAGAAAGGAGTCAGAAAAGCAGAAGACTCTTTCTGGGCTAAATAAACTCAGCATGAGTAATGCTGTCTGTGGGCCAGATGAATCTGAAACACACCCACATTCAATGAAAACCCAATTTCTCCCCCCTTATTCACATGCAGTAGTCTATTAATTCTTAGGAGGCTCCTGTTGGAGTAAGACTGTAGGGGAGCAAAGAAACTTGAAACAGCTCTGATCTGAAGAATCAGCTTCATAGGCAAACAGACACTTTGCGTCAGGTGAGCATAATCTCAGATAGGCAGCCTAAGGCAACGAAGAAGTGGCATCAGATTTTCTTCGATATTTTAAAAATAATTTGCTAATGAGCTGCAAGGAGCAAATCCGGTTTTACGTAGCAAAAATAGATGTTCCCACTCCAGCTAGACCAAGCCCATGGGCACTGCAGGCATGCAAATTGGTAAGGCAGCTCGCACCAGGCTCTCGCTTTTGCCAGGGGAACAGCTTTGGGCTGCGCAGAGGAGGCAGAGCCACCACTCCAGCTTTGCTCCATCCATCCTCACTGTCCCTCTCTCTCTAAAATGAAACAGAAACCCCACAGCTCACCCAAGCACTGCTCTGCCTGCTCCTTGTGGCAAAGGGGTCCTTCCCCCACACGGGAAGAAAGGGTGTCCCCTCGCTCTGCTGTCACCATTGAGGAATAGCAGAGGGAGAAGAAGCCAACTGGTTGACATGGAGCCAAACCCTGCTGCCCTTGTCATTTTCTGTTCAGGTAAAACTTCCCTCAGTGGCTTCACTAAGGGCTAAGACTTAAAGAATGAGGGCCATGAAATATTTACCATTACTATACATGATAAAAAATTTTATGCATATCTATATGCAATACACACACACATATAAATGCAGCGCGTGCACACACACACATATATATGCAATGTGTCTGAGTTATGATAGCTGTGGGAGTGATTGCCTGGAATTGTCTGCCCATTGTAAATTAAATATGACAGTTCTATATCTGCATTAATGTCATTACTTTTTTAAGACTCTTCTTTCTTAGAAGCTCGTATTTGTCTCACGGTCTGTGAGTGTAGGTCACACTCTTCTCTATTTTTCTTTTGGTAGAATAGCTGCACAGGAGGTCTTATCTTCTTCACGGCCTTGCAGCTGGGATCTAAAGAAGCCAAGGAGAGTGAGGAAGGTTAGGGGAGCTCTGGAAGGGACCACCCAAAGTAGGTTTACAGCAATCATGCTTGTTACTCTATTCCAGAGAAGAGAACAGAACCAGGGTGAAATACAGAATTTGTCTTTGCGAGGGTAAGAAATTTGCATTAACTCCATCCTGAAGGAAAATATATGTGAAACAGTAGAAATCCTTCCAAAGAGCTGTGATGCAAGAACATCTTTTTCACCAACATTGTGGTGGTGCTGTTGTGCCACGGTTCATTAATAAAGCATGCAGTCGTCAAGGTCTAGAGGTAAAGCAAAAACATACTACGTAATTATTCAGGAGACACAAGCTTAGCACTGAACCTCCTCAGTGTCCTGGATACAGTCTGAGCAGGTCTCCAGGGCTGAGGTCCATGCTTGTGCTGAAGGCAGCCCTGGCATCTCCCTGCCCTGGAATAGGAAGGTAGAGAGATCTCTCCTTTCCACTGCCCAGCTGGTCCATCATCTCCCTTCTCCTTCAGCTCCGTGACAATCAAAGGTGCCTTAAAACCCAAGTAAGATTCTTCTGCCCTGCCTTTCTCTGCAATGGCCACCTTGTTTTGTTTCTGCCCCTCATTTCTTTTTAAATGGAAACAAATCACTGGCTTTTAATTGGGTTCCAAACTGGAGGATGACTGGGGTAAGTTTTTTCTGTTTTTTCATCTTTTTAACACCTTTTTTCATCACTACTATGGCCATACTAACCTCACCAGTTTAGGGTTCATCTCACCCCACAGGAGAGATCTTACATTGACTGAAACTGGCACAACTTCCTCCTTTCCAGAGCATTCACTCAGAAAAGGGAATCACTACCTGACGTCTGAACATTGTAGGGTTGTGCCAGATGCCTTTCCCCTTTATTTCTCAGTCTTGCACTGAGAAGCATTTTCCTGAATATGTTTACACATTTCTTTGGTGATTTCTGTAAACATATCCTATATAAGAAGTTACTACTAACTGTGTGAAATGATTGGTGCCAAAAATATCATGGGAGGTTAGGGGAAAATGTCACTCTCATGGTGTGCTGCTCACAGGCAGAGCCTTTCACTGAGGCTCAGAATGAGCTAATTATTACAGAGCTCTTTGGAGAAAAAGGGGCCTCATTTTTAACCTATTGAAGAAGTTTGTGCAGCTCTTAAAAACAAATGAACATCTGTAACGAGAAGTTCAAATGGAAACCTAAATTGATTTACTCAGTTTAACAGTTTATATGGTCAGGGAGACAGCTTAGGATAGAGCCAGTTAACAGACTGAGGTCAGAAATTAAGAGGACAAGACTTAACTTTCCATAGCAACATGTTTAGACAGGAAGAAAAAGATGTGGTTTGTGTTTAGTGAGCACCTAGTGAAATGAAATATGTTATGTATATGTGTTAGTATACCCTGATTCCCTGACTCACTCAATTTTCTGCTAAGATACCATACAGCTGAGTTACTGGCCAGCTGCAACCAACTGTGCTGCTCTTTAAACATTATTATACTATTCTAGACAAGTAGGTAAAAAAAAGCCCAACACACGAGCTGCCTAGCATGAGGTCACCAATGCAGAGTCTGAACACCAAAGGCTTCAGCTGAGGTGAGAACTTGGCCACAGTCTTGTGTTCCCAAAACCCCTATGGGAGCAGAGACTTTACAAGCATCATTTTTCCCACTTTTAAGCCAATGTCATGGTGTACCACATGCCAAGAGGTGTGGTATGTCCCCATCTGAGGAACAATGCTGTGGTTTCTTCTCTGCTCCAAGATCATCACACCAGTCACTGCTGGGTAGAAGATTGTGGCACTCTGCTGCTCAGGTGTGCCTGGTCTGAGATAGGAGACAACCACGATGCCCTGCATAAAAATATGGGATGTAGCTCATTCTGTGGGAAAGGCTGAAGAAGAAGCAGCCTGTTACATGAATTTCCTACTCAAAGTCTGAGATGTGCTTGGGAGGAGAAAAACATGTATACTGTCTTCATTGGAACAGCTAATGCGTAGGATCAAGAACCAACATCTATTTAAAGGCTTTCAAAAAATAACCCCTGACTTCCTCAAAACGTTGTTGTCCTCTCACTGACAAACTGCTATTGATTTTTCTAGCAGGATCTGGATACAGGGACTCCTGGCAATATGGTGTTTAGGTCCCAGACAACTGAAATCAGTCAAAGTTCTGATTTGTATTTCAACAGAAGAAGATTTAGCCCTATATTAAATCAGTTCTGAAAAGGGAGATTACCACCTAACTTCAACCCAGTACATCCCAGTGTAGGAAACCTTGCATTTTTATGTTCCTAAGGGAACAGCACAAAGCACCAGTTCACAAGGGCAAAGCATCAATTCACAAGACGTGCTCATAGGAAAGTGTCACCTGTCCTGCACTCAGCTACATGCAGCATGAATATCCTAAAGAAAATGTGAATAGAATAACTTTGAGAATAATAATAACAACCCTAAGGAGAGATGTACTTGTCTCTTATGTTTTAAGGAATATGTCTATACTCAGTCTGGCAGCCTTCCCAAAATGTGGGTGCTTTTTTTTTTCTAATTCCCATCAAATTTTATTGCATCTGTATGATATACAATTAATGAGCCGTAGAATCATTGAAATTAGAAATGGAAAAGATGCATTAAGTCATCTAGTCCATCCCCTGACAGTGCCGGATTGTTCCCTACAGTGTATTTTTATATTTTCTAATGCTCTGTACAGTCCAGATTTAAATGTCTCCAGAGATGGAGCTTCCACCAGTTCATTTAGAGGACTGCTCCATGTTCCTGTAGCTCTCACTGTCTGGAAAATTTTCCTCATAAGGCCATGTACATCTTCGTTTTCTCACTTTCACTTCTTCTGTTTTAGATGTAGTCCCTCTACCGACTCAAATAATTCCCCTCCATCCCTGATATTTATGCTTCATCATGCTCTCTTCTTAAACATTGCTTACATAAACTGTCCGTAATTAGTTTTCATGCCTTATTTACATGTTCAACCATTTCCCTCCAGCCCTTTTCCCTCCTGCCCTTTAATCATTTTGTGTTGCTCTCTCTGAACAATCTCAATGTTGTCTGCTTCCTTCTGATAAAAAGGCAGCAAAGGCAGGATTCTAGCTGTATTTTTTTGAGGTTTGTACAGGAAAATAGTGTTACCCACCTGCTCCACACTGTTCAATCACTGTGGCTCCTGAGCTGCCCTGTCGCCTTGAAAATGCATCTGTGAGTTACTGCCCACTGGTATGCATATTGTAAAGACATGTTATCGGGTTCATTGCAAAAGCAAACCTCAGTAAGATCTCTGACTTCAAAATGGCCAACATTGGCCAATGATACATCTATGTTGTCAAAAAAAAAAAAGAAAAGGAAGGAAAGTAAGAAGCAATGGCATTGATTTGTTCCACAATTTTGAGAGGTTTCTAGAGACATTTTAAAGCTCCGGACTTTGTATTTATCCACTGCATGATTGCAGGTCACCCAGAGGAAGGCAGGACAATGGAGGAGTTTGCCTCGGTTGATGAGGACTGGGTTAGGGAGCAATTAAGCAATCTGGACATCCATAAATCCATGGGTCCAGATGGGATACACCCGCGGGTGCTGAGGGAGCTGGCTGAAGTCATTACTAGGCCACTCTCCATCATCTTTGCTAAGTCATGGGAAACGGGAGAGGTGCCTGAGGACTGGAGGAAAGCAAATGTCACTCCAGTCCTCAAAAAGGGCAAGAAGGAGGACCCAGGTAACTATAGACCGGTCAGCCTCACCTCCATCCCTGGGAAGGTGATGAAACAACTTATCCTTGGTGCCATCTCAAGGCATATCAAGGATAAGAATGTCATTAGGGGCAGTCAACATGGCTTCATCAAGGGGAAGTCGTGCTTGACCAACCTCATAGACTTTTACGAGGACATAACCAGGTGGCTAGATGATGGCAGAGCAGTGGATGTGGTCTATCTTGATTTCAGTAAAGCATTTGACACAGTCTCCCACAGCATCCTCGCTGCTAAACTGAGGAAGTGTGGACTGGATGATTGAGTAGTGAGGTGGACTGGGAACTGGCTGAAGGAGAGAAGCCAGAGAGTCGTGGTCAATGGGGCAGAGTCTAGTTGGAGGCCTGTATCTAGTGGAGTGCCTCAAGGGTCAGTACTGGGACCAGTATTATTAAATATATTAATCAATGACTTGGATGAGGGAATAGAGTGCACTGTCAGCAAGTTTGCTGATGACACCAAACTGGGAGGGGTGGCTGACACGTCAGAGGCTGTGCTGCCATCCAAAGAGACCTGGACAGGCTGGAGAGTTGGGCGGGGAAAAATTTAATGAAACAAGGGCAAGTGTAGAGTCTTGCATTTGGGCAGGAACAACCCCAGGTTCCAGTATAGGTTGGTGAATGACCTGTTAGAGAGCAGTGCAGGGGAAAGGGACCTGGGGGTCCTGGTGGACAGCAGGATGACCATGAGCCAGCACTGGGCCCTTGTGGCCAAGAAGGCCAATGTCATCCTGGGGTGGATTAGAAGGGGGGTGGTTAGTAGGTCGAGAGAGGTTCTCCTCCCCCTCTACTCTGCCCTGGTGAGACCTCATCTGGAATCTTGTGTCCAGTTCTGGGCCCCTCAGTTCAAGAAGGACAGGGAACTGCTGGAGAGAGTCCAGCGCAGGGCCACAAAGATGATTAAGGGAGTGGAGCATCTCCCTTATGAGGAGAGGCTGAGAGAGCTGGATCTCTTTAGCTTGGAGAAGAGGAGACTGAGGAGTGACCTCATTAATGTTTATAAATATGTAAAGGGTGAGTGTCATGAGGATGGAGCCAGGCTCTTCTCGGTGACAACCAACAGTAAGACAAGGGGCAATGGGTATAAACTGGAACACAAGAGGTTCCACTTAAATATGAGAAGAAACTTCTTCTCAGTGGGGGCGACAGAGCCCTGGAACAGGCTGCCCAGGGAGGTTGTGGATTCTCCTTCTCTGGAGACATTCAAAACCCACCTGGATGCCTTCCTGTGTAACCTCATCTGGGTGTTCCTGCTCTGGCAGGGGGATTGGACTCATGATCTTTTGAGGTCCCTTCCGGTCCCTAACATTCTGTGATTCTGTGATTTTTGGATGACAACCTGGTCCCATTATAAATTCTGTGAGCTTTGTCAAAAGTGCCTCTTCTTCTCAGCCCTTGACCATCAGTGAGACAAAGTTTTAAGGGGTGGAAGTTTTCGTCATTGCATTTTAGGGTCCAGGGGTGCCC